>NW_026057577.1:22365118-22539212 GCF_023721935.1 Panthera uncia | reverse complement strand
ATCTGAGGGGCGCCTGGGTGGCGCAGTCGGTTAAGCGTCCGACTTCAGCCAGGTCACGATCTCGTGGTCTGTGAGTTCGAGCCCCGCGTCAGGCTCTGGGCTGATGGCTCGGAGCCTGGAGCCTGTTTCCGATTCTGTGTCTCCCTCTCTCTCTGCCCCTCCCCCGTTCATGCTCTGTCTCTCTCTGTCCCAAAAATAAATTAAAAAAAAAAAAAAAAAAAAAAAGTTCTCTGAAAATAAGTTACAACCTTGCACATCAAAGATACTTCTAGAAATGAGCTTATTATGAGCTTATTGAACACTAACTGCTACTATGGCAGTAAGTGTAAAGGCTACTACAAGAATAAAACTAGTAACATTACCTGGTAAGTCAGTCCCAGGCACATACTTGAAAAATTAGTCTTTAGACAAAGATATATGAAGTCTTCATGGTTCATGAGAGTAAGGAAGGATGTTTGTAGATTATACATGTGTGCCTACATTGATTTATTGCTTCATAAAGCATTTGACACATATATAACAGGAGAATCAATTCTTATTTAGATCAGTTTTTAACATACCATCAAATAATTTGGCAAAAACACAGAGACATCTGTACAGATGATGAAAAATAAATGGCAGGAGGAAACACGGGAGTAGTGGAATGACTGTTGCTCAAGTATGTTCAAAGAGTCACTGTGTTTCACAGACAAGCCCTGGGAGGTTAAAATGTAGAGTCATTGGAAATAGTTGTAAATAAAGATAAAGTGTCCATATATTCAGATACAGTCTCTATGTTGTAGAATTTTCAGAGTGTAGTTTAATGACGTGAGCAGGAAAACCAGACTTCACAGTCAAGTCTCTACAGAGCCCCTTACTTTGCTGTCCATCTCTGTGTAAGGTGAAATGCCTCCCTCCTTTAAACAGAGACAGTGAATATGCAAGAGTGCTGTTAATCTGCAGGAGGATGGTAGGTGGATAAGTTCTTTGTAGATCCAGGAAGGGGAAGCCAGTCTTCCCAGTAATGAGACACATTTCCCTGAACTGAAATGCAGTTCCAGAAAGCATTCCATTCTCCTGCCTATTTCTGGCTGCCTATTTCTGGCTGCCTATTTCTGGCTGGGTAAGCACCATAGGCCTCTAGGTCTGCTCAACTCCCCTGTCTCCATATGGTGGAACAGGAAACAAAAGAAGGAGCAATCCAAAGAAAGGGAGGAGCTCCTGGGTGGCTCAGTTGGTTAAGTGTCTGACTCTTGGTTTCAGCTCAGGTCATGATCTCATGGTTTCGTGAGTTTAAGCCCCATGTCAGGCCAAGTGCAGAGCCTGCTGGGGATTCTATGTCTCCTCGCTCTCTGCCCCTCTCCCACTCGCACTGTCTCTGTCTCTCTCAAAATAAATAAAAATAAACTTTAAAAAAAGAAAGGAAGGAAGGAAGGAGGCTTTCTGCTTCTGGAGAGGAATGTGTCACTCCTTCTTACTTATCTTGTTAGATGCAGGCTCTGGCTTGAATCAAGTACCTGTCAATCAATTTATTCACTTATATATTTGCTTATTTTAGTAAAAAAAAAATTTATGCCTACTCTGTGCAATGCACCATTTTAGGTCCTGTGAGTCATGTGTAAAAACACTGCATTCGTGTAAAAACACAAGTCCAAGAACACCTTCATCTCATGAGGCCCAACTTAATTTCAGGTCTTAATTTTACCAGTGATAGTAAGAGAGTTTCAGAATTTATTATAGTGAAATTTTTAAGAATAAATCAAAAGGGGGCATCTGTATGGGGCATCTGTATGGCTCACTTGGTTAAGTGTCTGATTCTTGATTTTGGCTCAGATCATGATCTCAAGTTTTGTGGGATCGAGACTCACATTGGGCTCTGTGCTGATAGCGTGGATCCTGTTTGGGATTCTCTCTCTTCCTCTCTCTCTCTGTCTCTCCCTGGCTTGTGCTCTCTCTCTCACTCTCAAAGAAATAAACTTAAAAAAAAAAAAAAAAAAAGGAAACACTGCTGGCCACCTACATTTCAGATGCAAGTAACCAAATTCAACTGAATTGTGTTGGCTAAACCTCATGTGGCACCTGCCTTAAGGTAAAATTAATAAAACCCTTCCTCCAATAACACACACACACACACACACACACACACACACCTATTCCAACAAGCCCTGATGAGGTTGATTTTCACTGACATTTTCATGGAATAGTTGTTTAAATCCCACATCACAGAGCAAACCTTTCTAAACATCCTCTTCAAAGATCAATGCTGAATGTCTTCCATTTCCTCCTCACATCTTACCTCCATCTTTACCCATCCTGTTCTGTGCCTTAGAAGGGTGAGTTGTGTTGACTCCTATCGTTGGGCTCCTTGCCCTGCGGCCAATGGCAAGTTCCAACAAGAAATACCAGCAGAGTATTTCTGCTGGGACCAAACTCCCCCCATCCCCTAGACCTCCCTAAGCCCCCAGGGCTTCTCTAGTTGGCTTTATCCCACATCCCAAGACAGAAAGCTTTTACTGTTTCTTAGGCAGCCCTTTCATCACAGTGTTTACTGTCTCCAGATTCCTATGATCGGTCCTTGTCTTCAGATCAAGGAGTTATAGTGATGTCTTTTGTTGTGTGTTACTAATTCTATACTACCCCTTATGCTTTCCCTACAGACTGCATACATTTTAATTAATAATCCCTTTATTAACTTCTTTTTAAATTATGCTAATTTGAATATGCCATCTGTTTCCTGCCAGGACTAATGACCAATACAATATCGCTATTTCCCCCAAAGTTCTGCTGTCTGAGGTATTTGTCGCATCTCTGTATCTCTCTCAGCCTCTCTCATTCCTCCCACATATGTCTCCTTGCAGACAATGCTCCGTATGCTGATCCTAGTCTGTGCGCGTGCACACACACACACACACACACACACACGCACACACACACGGTGCTCATCTACAAGTGTCAGCAAATTAAAGTCTGGTTATTAGCTTAAAATGTAACTATTGTCTCTCCCTCAAAACCTGTTTTGGGGAGAGTCAATGCATTTGTCAACAGTGTTCTCTTGGTTCAGAAGACTACAATATTTTCTCATGGCACCTAGGGTTACCCACTCATGCTCCACGCAGCCACCAGCTCCCCTTCACAATCCTATTACAGGGTGGAGTATAAGACTATATCTGAATCTCTCTTAATTCCACTGTCTGGCCCTGCCTGGCTGGGTTCAGCAAAGCATCAAGAAATACAACAATGGTGAAAGTATACCTCAAATGCAGACACATTCAATAGCATCCAGATTCAAGGAAAAGGAGGAGAGCAGAGTTTTGAGTCAGGTTTCCTGTCCCACTTGTTGTGTTTGCTTTAGCATCTCTCTGATGTTCCCAACCCACATCTAGAAGCAGCATCAAAAGAACATCTTCCTTCAGATTTCTGAGTCCTGAAAATGTAGACCAGTGCACTCTGTCCTAAAATGTAATGCAGCCTCATGCTAACTTCTTGCAGTAACCAAAATAAACAATACAACGTTTCAAACTCCCGAAATCCGGAAAGGCCTTCAACTTAATTGTGAATACTTCCTATCTATATGTCCTTCTCTCCTAGATGTATCTTCTTTATGAATATCAAGGGCTCAATAATATCAAATTGGCGGTGTGGGTCTCTGGCAGGGGCCCTGGACTGTCTGTGAGGAACCAACTAGTCCCAAGTCTTGGCCATAATCTTGCTCCTCAAGAGGTTTAGATGCACTACACTGAATCATACCCTCAGGGCCTCCAGCTTCCCTGACTCAGCCAGGTGGCCACTGACTGAGACTTCTGTCAACTGGCAAAGACTGCCTGGATTCTATGAGCAATGTTTAGCCACCAGTACCCCCTACACTAACCTGCCCTAGCTGATTCCAGTTTTGGAACTGTTGCCCAGCACGTTGTTACAAGGCTGGCTGCCAATGTCTCTCAGACTTAAACATATGTGCAGAGTAAATCTCCACTTCCTGTTGACAAGCTCCCGCAAACTAAACAACAGAATCAAGTCTCTCCCAGCTTTTGCTGGGTTTTCTTCAAGCATTATGGTACAAGCATGGACCACAAGCAGGACACTGTAAACTCCACTTCATTTCTCCACTTCCAAGACTTGCCATCTACATATCCTTGGAATATTTTAACCTTCGCTCAGTCATCTGCCCTCCCTGGCACAACACTCCTTGAAAACTATTCTCCTTTCCAATAGTGGGAGACTGCTATGCTAGCCTGATGCTTTTCTCCATAGTAGTATATTTTAATAGAGGATGCCTGGTCTGGGTTGCCTTTAGATATTAGTTGATGAATAAGTGATTATTAGGAAACTTCCCTATCTTTACTTTGGAGAACTGTTGGAGTATAAGTCCTCAGAACTAAATTCAGAGACTCAGATTCCATTCCTGCTGTTTGCTGGCTGATCCTTTCTGAACATTGGTTTACTCTTCAGACAGTGAGAGCACTGGACTACCCCAGGAAAGGCAAGCAGTCTTCCTTGTGTGTGACATTTCTGTTTGAATAGCAATGGCCACTCATAGTGTTGTATTGAGAAAGATTTAACCATCAAGTTCAGGCTCTCTGAGAAAGAAGATCAGGGAAGGGAAGGGTCAGCATCTAAGCCTCTCCTGGACTAGATTATTTCTAGATTCATCTTCAAAGCAAAAATATAACAGTACTAAAGATTTCTTCAGTACCTAACCAGCAGCCGCTGGTCCACTGGTCCATCAGTAGAAAGGCCTATTAGCTAATAAGCCATCTTGTATGTGGTTGTCTGGAGAACGCAGAGATGTGAGTCAAGGATTCCAGGTAATGCAGTGAGTGGCTTTGTTAGTCACTGTATAATTCCTTCTGGTGAGATCTATTCCCTTGTCAATATTGGTAAGGTATAATCATATCAGTTCTCCAAAGGGAAACATATCATGTGACAACTATGTTATTTGGCATGTTAGAAATGAATATGAATTGAATATGAATTGAAAATAAATATGAGGAAATAAACTAATTTCCTCAACTGCTGTTCAATGCAAATTATACTTTTATCCTTGGAGTTACAGGGATTGATATCTGTAAAAGCATTGTGTGTAGGTTTAAATACACTTGTTCTTTTGTGTTTACAGTAAAACACTAACCCCACGGTGACCACTTCTTAATTTTTGTCCTTTTATTTTTTTCTGTCAGTAACACTTATGTACAATATGTGAAATATTTTACCCTAGGCTGTAAAGGGTAAGGGTGTAACTAACATTTCCTTTTCAGTCTGAAAATTTACAGGAATGCACGAGCACATCTGTATGGAATTAGCAGATCTGATTCTATAGATCCATGTGACCCTCCAGTTCTAGTTTCTGTGCTTCTGAGATCAGCTTCCCCTGCCCCTCCTTTAATAAAAATATGACTTGTCTACAGTATGGGTAACATAATTAAGCCCGGATAATACAAACTTGTTTAAATATAAACTCCAAACCATCAAATTGCTTCATGTGTTTGCATTCACTTGTAAAATATGATCTCCTGAGATATCTTTTATTAGGCTAAACACCAAAACAAGCAAATAGACTCCGAAAAATAAAAAGACAGCATTCTGGGATTTCAAAGTTGACAAATTAAGAATTCTTATGCAATAAAATGATTTCATCTTGGAATCTTCTTTTGCCATTTAATTTATGTACTCTACGTGATCCAAGCTTACATTTCACGAAAGTGTAAATACATTTAAGACAGATTACACTTGCTTCATTAATCATGCTATCAGACATTCAGTCCTAAACTATAGGTCTTTTTTTAATATGGTTCCATTGGGAAATCACACATAGTGTTAATATTTTTTATTCCTATGGGCTTGCTTACTTCTATTTTTCAATTTTTTAAAAATTAGAGTTCTAATGTATTACAGCAGCTTTTACATTTGTCTATATAAACCATTGAAAAGGCTAATTCTACTTAGAAAACAGCTACAGAATGCAGTGCATGAGATCAGAAGTATTCCTGAAAAAGAATACTGGATTATTATTTGTGTTAAATTTTGCATACCAAGCCATTGGTCCAAAATGACAGTTGAGCTCCCTTTCATCTATTAAAAATATATGATTATATAAACAGATGTATAAGAAGCAAACTATAAGTAAGTGCAAACTAACTGCAGTTCTAGGGAAGAGTTATACCTTCATATTTAGGGTAGTAAGAGCATATATCTTAGAGGAATTAGCCAGTCAAGATGATGCAGAGCGGATACATTTTCCGATGCATTTTGTTATAGGAAAAAGGAAAGTCATATTCTATGCAAAGTGACCCATGCAGAAATTGGAAGATAGTAGAGATCTGTGTTAGTGATCAGTGATGACGATAATGACTGGGACTGGAAAACAGTATGTGGGACTAGAGGGAAATCTCTTTCTCTCTCTTTTTTTTTCCACAGGAGTAGAAAATCCAGGCCAAGGGAATTTCCAAATATGAGTTGGGGTAGATGGTTGGTATCCTGGAATCCTAAGAAGTTTGGATTTTATTTTAGAAGACATACAGGGGAGAAGAATATTGCGTCTGAGCTGGGATTGAGCAAGATGACTTGTTTGATCTGGTTCTGGCGAAAAAAAAGGTAACTGTATGGCAAGGGGTTACTATGGCATGAAAGTTTCTGAGAAGACTGAGTAGAGCAGCTTGTTTGGGTCTGGATGGTGGCGTGGAGTGAGGTTGAAACAAGTTCACACAATTGGACAGTTCAGAAACTGGAAACTCTGCAAAGCGAAATTTAGGCTGGAGAGAGAAAAAAATGTAGAGAAACATTTGGTTGTGACTCTAGGAAAATCATTAATAGTTTGTTTTTATACCAGTTCCAAGGTCGTCAAAAAAATCGTTACATGAAAAAAGTCAAAATGTTCGAAGGACCAGTATTTTAAATGAAAAAAAAAAAAGCAAGCAAGCAAGCAAGAAAGAAAGAAAGAAATATAATGAACACTAAAGGTAAGCATGCCTGTGTTGTACTTTTGAAATATAAAAACTTTAAAATTTCTTCAGTAAAACTTAAAAAATATCAACTTAGTGATAAAGTCACTGCAAAGACATTGATACACATAAAAGAAAAATTATAGGAAAAGAATTTTACTTGCTTTGTATATTCAAAAAAGGAATTTCAAGATGACTTTTAAGAAATAAGTTCCTTGGGAATAAACATCCTTTAACATAGTAGCTTAAATTTCTGTTCGTTTGAGAGGGGAACCATTGTATATTTGAACAGGAAAATCTTATTTATAAAGGGCTTCCTCATCCAAGAATCTTAAATGTACTATTGCAATTGGCTTCAAAAATTGAGCCCATAAATTGCCTAATATATTTTAAAGATGAGGAATTTGAAACTTCAGGGTTCTACTTAAAGTAGAAATCTAGTTTCATGAGAAAATTTCACTATTCCAGAGGGATAAAGGGATGGGAGATAGAAATAAAAGAAAATGGGAATGTGTTAAAAAGAAATTCAAACAAATCTATAATAAATTCAAAATTTAAGAAAAAGATTAAAGAGTAAGTCTCTTAGCAACTTTATATCACTTACACCTATTTTACTTTTTCATTGGAAAATACTCTTTATTGAACTAAGAAATTCCTTTGGTTGATGGACAAAAAAAAAAAAAAAGCAAAAACTGGCTTTTTCGTTTATACTTTTTAAGAAGATAATAGAGTTTTTATTGACTATATTTACATGGCTTCAGGAAAAAATTAAGTCTATTTCCAACATACTGTGCCAAAACTGGGTTGGAAAAGGTATATGAAAATAAAAGTAATATAAAAGTTAGCATAGTATTTTAAAGTTTTTTTGTACAATAAATGGCTTGGTTTCTTTAATTAAATGACTTAGAAAGCAGAAAATATGTATTGTCTTTTTTAAGTTTATTTATTTATTTTGAGAGAGAGCACGCATGGGGGAGGAGCAGAGAGAGGGGGAGACAGAGAAGCCCAAGCAGGCCCCGTGCTGTCAGGTCAGAGGCTAACGTGGGGCTTGAGCTCACCAACCACAAGATCATGACCTGAGCTGAAGTCAAGAATCAGATGCTCAACTGACAGAGCCATCCAGGCACCCCGAAAATATGCATTTTCATGATGACTATTTTGGTAATACAAAGGTTAAATCTGTAAAATATGTCGATAGTTTAGAAGATTAAATGGATTCCTAAAAATCTTACCCTTGTTTCTAACAGATATAGGAAGAGTCCCAAATAGAGGTTTCATGAGTTCCGTTTAAAAGTTTTAAAAATAAACATCCAATAGGTAGATATTTATTAATTTTTTAAAGTTTATTTATTTTGAAAGACAGAGAGCACACAGGAGGGGGAGAGAGAGAGGGAGAGAGAGAGTGAGTGAGAGAGAGAATCCCAAGCAGGCTCCACACTGTCATAGTGTGGAGCCCAACGTGGGGCTCGAACTCATGAACCATGAGATCATGACCTGAGCTGAAATTTTAACCAACTGAGCCACCCACATGCCACCAACAGGTAGCTATGTAGAGAGTAATAACAATGAGTATATTTACATTGAATGCAATGATTTAAATTCTGGTTGGAAGGATTGTTCTATTACTTAAGGAAGTCTCTTCATATAATATTTATCAAATAGATACATCTTTTAGTTCAACAATCACAGTTTATTTTTTAAATACTTCTTAAAAATAGAAATACAATTTTAACATAATAAAGAGTATCAGATAATTAAAGAATTTTATTTAATGATGAAATAATAGAAGTACCTTATTAAACTTTTAATTGTGCATCAGCATAATTAAATAAATAGCAAAACTGTGGTACCTGCTATATATTGTTCAAGCAATTAGTACCATCTTAATAATACATGAAAGAAAAATTTAAGCTAGTTTTTAGAAATGAAACCACAGAGTAAGTTTTTTAGCAATATCAACTAAAACTAAAAGTAAAATTTGTTCCACAATGTCAGTATTTTTTAATAAATAAATAGCATATAAAATTATTTATAAATAATTAATAATCACTTAATTTAATGACCACAAATTGATAATATTCGTACACACCAAAAAGAAAATATTTTACAATTGTTTTCAAAATAACAAAATCAAAACTACCTGGCAAAATCTTGCTAGGAAATATACATGAAAGATACTATAAATCTTGTACAAGCAATAAAGAATAACATCTTAAGTGGAAACATAGCCCTCATTTGTACATGGGAAGAATAAATTTTATAATGATGCTACCTGTTCCAAAATAATTTACTGGATTAAAGCAATTTTTGTAGAAGTCAATGCAGTTCTCCAGTTAATCTAGAATGAACAGTAGATGGAGTGAGTGCTGTGGATATTTACTCTTTGACATCACCCAGCATTCCTTTCCTCCTTACTGTTTTCTTGATTTTACTCGTTCCACAAATGGCCTATATGCTACAAGAGAAGTCACCTCATCCAGGTCAGCAGTGGCCCATGACTGGCTCAGAGCAATCAGCTACTCCCACTTGCTTGCTAGAGAGATTGTTTCAGGAAAGGGCCTGTATGGAGTTCAGAAGGACACATATTTTACTAGAAGCTTCCTAGGAAAACAGTCCTTGCTCTTGCTTGGAAGTTAGTTGAGATACTCTCTCTTAACTCCCTGTTGGGCAGAGTCCATCCTCTAGAATAGTGCATGACACCAAGTTGACTTTCAAAAAGTTGTTGACTCACTAATTAGAACACCACAATCCTTCCAGTGAAGCCATATAGGAGGGGGAAAAAAGTGACCAAAACTAGGAAGAGTAGAGAAATGAAAACGCTTTGTAAACAATGACATTAAGCCACTCTATAATGGGCATTTGTCATGTGTGAGTGCCCAATATGTTCTGAGTTCCTCTAGATTTCAATTGTTTCCTACATTGTGAATCTTGTCTTGCCAATACAACAACAAACCACCTTTCTCAGTTCCCTTTGCCTCAGGATCAAGAAACATGACTTCACTTTAGCAACCAAGCTTACCCAAAGCAGGACTCGATTGCAATAGAACTGCAGGAGGAAATGCACAGAGTGGAGGCCTCTTCAGTGGGTGGCCACAGACGTAGCATGGTCTGGGCCTAAGGTAGTCAGGACAGCAGAACATGGCAGAGGAAGCATGGTTCTGGTGGTGATGGTAACAGCAGAAAAACAAACAAACAAACTCTGGAAAATGATTCTGGGAGTTTTTTCAGGAAGGTCAGCCTCTCTATCCCTCCAGAGCTTCCAATGATTGTGTATGGTTTCTCACATCATTTAATAAACGTCTTATTGATAAAACAGGCACAGTGGATTCTTGTCTACAGTTAAGAACTATGACCAGCACACAGCCCTACTTCTATGTTCTCTTATTTTGTAAGGCACTTTGGGTTGGAATTTTTGTCAGTCACAACCTAATTCATTATAAGGTAGCAAAAACACTTGGGGAAAAAAAAGAAGATTAAGGAAAACTAGAATTAATGTTGGGAGATTAAACATATCCTTAGTATATGAAAATATCACCTAGGGAGGGAATATAGTCAGAGAACCTCAACTGCCAGGTCTGCTGAGACCTTGCACGAGAGGAATAGCCAGCAAGAGACTGAAATTAGTAACTGGTGAGGTGGGAAGAAAGGGAAAAGGCAGTGTTACAGGAGCAAAGTAAGGAACATTTTTCCAAAAAGAGGGGATGAACAGTTTTTTTAATTAATTAATTTATTTATTTTTTAAAATTTTTTTTAATGTTTATTTATTTTTGAGACAGAGAGAGACAGAGCATGAAGGGGGGAGGGGCAGAGAGAGAGGGAGACACAGAATCAGAAGCAGGCTCCAGGCTCTGAGCCATCAGCCCAGAGACTGACGCGGGGCTCGAACTCACAAACCGTGAGATCGTGACCTGAGCCGAAGTCGGACACTCAACTGACTGAGCCACCCAGGCGCCCCTAATTTATTTTTTAAATTTTTATTTATTTATTTTTGAAAGAGAGAGGGCAGGGGAGGGGCAGAGAGAGAGGGAGACAGAGAATCGCAAGCAGCCTCCACAGCACAGAACCTGACATGCGGCTTGGGCTCATAAACCGTGAGATCATGACCTGAGCTGAAATCAACAGACGCTTAACCCACTGAGCCACCCAGGTGCCCCATATCAATTATTCTTAAAGATAGGTTAGTAAAATGAAATGATTAAAGGAGTATGAGTCAATGAACACAGAATCACGTCTCCTGGATTTGGCAATTTAGCATTCATTTGGCAGCCCTGAAAATGACCAGCTTCTGTATGGTAGTCGAAGAAACTTTAGTTGTCCTGGGTTTAAGAATAAATAGGGTGCCACCAATGTGGCTGCAGCTTCAGTAGAGCTCCAGACCCACTTGCTCCTTCTGACTCCCCAGCGTTCCCTCTCACTGAGACATAAGTGGGTCACAAAACAATACTGTGGCTGTGACTTCTAAGGACACTGGAAAGACATGCATGGAACCAAATTAAAATTGCCCTAGTCAGCGGCCATGTGAAATCTCCAGAGAGGGAGTGTGCTGGACATGTTTAGAGGCACAAAGTAAAAGAACCTCAAAGTTAAGAGACCGGTTGGGACACCTACCAAGACTGAGAATCCGTATGAGAAACATTCTTTGTGATGAAGTTTCGAAGAGTTGAAATTCTTTACCAGATCAGAATGCTCATATGACTCATTGACTTGAACAGTCCTTCAGAGAGGAAGCAGATTACCTCCACCAATATCAAGTCAGGAGTAGAGGTTGAGGTCATAATTGCAAATGGTTTAATCAACTGAAGTAAAACCTTGGACTGTAACTTTAAAAAAAAACTGTTTTTAATGTTTATTTATTTTTGAGAGAGAGAGACAGAGAGTGGGGGGGTGGTTCAGGGGGCAGATAGAGAGGGAGACACAGACTCCGAAGCAGGCTCCAGGCTCTGAGCTCTCAGCACAGAGCCCCATGCTGGGCTCAAATTCAGGAAATGCAAGATCATGACCTGACCCAAAGTCAGATGCTTAACCGACTAAACCACCCAGGCGCCCCAGAATTGCAAGTAAAGTAACTTGCTCTATGTGTGTTCTGCAAGATGAGCAAATATTTCTAATAAATTTTAACTTGATAAACGAGCCATGTCTTACAATAAAAGTAGTACCCAATGCTGGATATCACATGAATACAACAGAGCCAATGGTTCTCTCTCTCTCTCTTTCTCTTTCTCCCTGTGGAATTGCGGGTGATCATCTCCCATGCTCAGATTCTTGGCCTCAGGGCACAGTGTTTGGCAGAAATCAGTGATTTTTCAGAATGTTAGAAGGTGCCCACAACTGGCACTAGTGTATTTTTTGTCTCTTCAAAGCACCTATGGACCAAACACCATACAAAAGTAAGCTTAGAAATGCTTTGCTTCATTCCACATCACAGGATAGGTTCCTTGTTACAGTTGTATGAAAAGAAAAAGATTTCATTGGGCCAACAGATAGCAGTGATTCTGTTAGTGATAGTAAAAGTCATCCTACACAATAACCCTCCTCTCTCCTGTCTCCCTCATACAAGCCACAAAGCGTTTCAAAGGTAAGTTCAGGTTAAGTCATTTTTCTCTACATTTTGTATTCCCTTTATTATTTTATATCATATTAATTGTATATTTATATACAACTGTATAATTGTATATTGAATTGTAATCAATTTTATATGAATATTTTTGGGTTGTAGAATGAATCATCTGAGTTTCCATTATTTCTTATGGGGAGATTTGCTTTGATATTCAAGTGCTTTGGATTGCAAACATATTTCGGGAAACAATTATGCTTGCAAACCAAGGTTTTACTGTATTTTAATGAATTGGCTATCAGGTGCTACATAAATAAGCAAGTAAACAAATAAATAAATAAGGATGAGAAAGTAAGGACAGCAGTGAGGAGTGCAAAAGGACTATCACAGTATTTGGAATGAGACAAGAGACAAAGGAAAATTGTTTTCTTTTTAAGATGAAGGATAGCTAATGCTGGTGTACTGAGGCTGAACAGAAGGTAGAGCCAGAAGAATGTAATTTTTCATAAGACTGGAAGAGACAAGTTCCAGACCATTAAATGGGGGAGTTGGCCTCTGGTTAGAAACAGACACTTCGTGGGGCGCCTGGGTGGCTCAGTGGGCTAAGCACCCAGCTTCAGCTCAGGTCATGATCTCACGGTTCATGGGTTTAAGCTCCATGTTGGGCTCTGTGCTGACATCTCAGAGCCTGGAGCCTGCTTTGGAGTCTGTGTCTCCCTCTCTCTCTGCCCCCTGCCCCTCCCCCGCTAGCTCTCTTTCCCTCTCTCAAAAATAAATAAACGTTAAAAAAAATAAAAAAATAAAATGGACACTTCTTCCAATATAGCAGGAAGTGAGGCAGAGAAGTTCAGATGCAGTCAGGTGAGTAGATTTGGTAGTAAAAATGAAGGGGTTCCTGTCTTATTTCTTTTATCATCTCAATGAAGCATAAGAGATATTATCCTATAAATACAAGGAGAAATGTGATGAGGTGCAGAAGGTTTAAAAGAATGGAAAAGGTGTTAAATATTTGTGTTGAAAGCAGGGACATGAATTTACCCAGATACAGAACATACTTATCATTGCAGATAGTTCTGCTGGACTGCATTATTTCAAAGCAATGTTCCATTCTTTGGAAGCAGATGCAAGATGCAGGGTTTAATCGAAATTAATTGTTTGCTAGGTGAGTGGGATAAACAAAGGAGTATTTTCATGGGAGTTCCATGCAATGTAAGTTGGCTGGGGAAAGAAGTGAACCAGAAGAGCATGATAGAGAAAAGTATAAAGGGTGGCTAGTGGTAATTTCAAGTGATGTTGCAAACATGTTTGCAGTGGTGTATTGTAGTAAGTGGCCTGGGCTAGCAAGTGATGATCAGAGAGTACTTAGGAAGAATGAATTATTTTAAGGATGATGTAGTTACTGTTCGTAAGGTTTACTGTGTGACCCTGCAAGTAAGTAGCTGAGGTAGGATGGAATGATGACTGGAAATAAGGAAGTTCAGAACCTGGGAGGCCAGAGTGTTGAACATGTTATTGACATGGATGTTGTTCTATGAGAATTTTGAATGTGGAACAGGAGAGGAAGGGGTAGATCTGGGAGTTCAAGACTTGAATAAATGACAGGGAATGATGAGGAATTGCAGACTGAAGGAGAAATGATTTGGTAGCAGCAATGAGGAGCAAGGAGGACATTTACTTACATACTGCCCCTAAGGTTCATGAGGTGTGTGTGTGGGGGGGGGGGGGAACCTTCTACTAATGAGGTTTGCAAAGGCAGTGGTATCAATGAGAGCTCCCTCAGGTTTCTGAGAAAGCTAAAAGTGTTAAAACAGTGTAATATTGTTATGGAAGTAGACAGGGGACACCTGGGTGGCTCAGTCATTTAAGTGTCTGACTTCAGCTCAGGTCATGATCTCATGGTTCATGACTTTGAGTCCGCATTGGACTCTGCTGTCATGCAGAGCCTGTTTCAGATCTTCTGTCCCCCTCTCTCTCTCTGCCCCTCCCCTGCTCACATTCTCTCTCTCTCTCAAAAATAAATAAAACATTAAAAAAATTAGAGTAATGGACTAGGATACATAGAAAGGAATTAGACTCTAATACATAGAAGAATATATTATAAAATACCACACATCAGTAAAAAGGGGATAAGTGCTGGGCACTTTGCTCACCAAGTATCAGGAAATACAAAAAAAAAATCAAACAAATATCTGATTTCTTTTTAAAGAAGTGGTTTCTAAGTTTTGAAGAAATGGTATGGTAGAAAAAATTTTTACATTGACAGATTTAAAAACTTTTGTAAATAAAAAAGAAAACATAATTACAAAAATAAAAGATACTAGTCAAGCAGGTAAAATGTTTCCAACAAATGCTAAACAAGTAAAGAGATTATTATTAATGCAGATACAACTTATTTGCAGGAAGACCAAGAATAAGAATTTGCTCTCATCTCTCCCTTGACTTGACCTAAAAACAAAACAAAACAGCAACAACAAAAAAGGAATAAACTCACGACAGTGAAAAGAGCAGGAAGAGAGGCTTATCCATGGAGGAAAGGTTTCAATAAATTTAGGTAAAGAAGATCCAAAAGGTAAGCTATTTGACTACTCGGTGTTTCAAAAAAGGAGAATAGAAAAGATGGAGGTAAGTAAATAACCAAAGAACTAAACAAAGCCATTATTTCTGAGATAAAAAATTCCCCGAAATACTCGGCATTGTGAATGAAAAAGACCCCTCTTCTGGCATTTATGAACCTTAAGGAAGAATAAAAATTATCACATTTTATAGAAAGAGAGGAAAACAGAAATCTAATTCATTTGCAAAGGCATGAGAATCAGACTGGCATTAATTCTCATCATCATACTGATAGAAAACGGGGTAATAAAAAAATAAATGGGATAAGACAACAAATAAAGTAGATGTGGGGCAAAAAACCCCCCACAAATTACAGGTCAGGATTAAATACATATTTGAAATATCAGGATATTGTAAAAAAGTTGTTATTTAAATATGTGTGTGATTGTTTTCCTCTGGCTGTATATTATCCAACATGTTTCTTTTTTAGAGAGTATTTCCTTTTGTGCACAGTATTTCTGGGATACAGTTCTCTGCCTTCAACTATGGAAGACAGATGGGTGAGTCCTCCCATAGAGGCTATGCAGGCTGGTGCTTAAACTCAGCCACTGGACACTCACATCCAGGACTCTGAATCAGAAGTGAACGAAGTAAAGATGAAGGGGCAGAGATAAATTATTAAGGATAGCTGAAATAATATCTAGTAGTGACAGAAGGCCTATTCCTGCTAAAATACAGTGGTTATACTTCCTCCTTGAGTTGCATGTATCTTGAGCCTCATTCTATAATTATTATCACATTTGTGAGCTATTCAAATTCCTTATAATAGATTCACTTCCTGCTTAAGACAGTTTCTTCAACTTGCAGTTAAAAATCCTAGCTTATTCTATAATTACATCAGGTTTCTAGAATTGGTAGGGAAGTTTGGCCCAGCTGGAGCTGAAGACAAATAGCTAATCATCATATTGTTTATTTGTTATTGACAATATTTGAGTGCAAGCCTTTGGTGACATTCATTGCCACTTCAAAGTAATAGTATGAAAGGCATGAGGAATTCAAAGATTACTAAATGGTGGCTCCACTAAATGGTGGCCTCAGATGTATTAAAGGAGAGAATACCTAGATCAAATCTCTAAGTTTCAGTCAAAAGTAGAAGTGAAACCCGAGAAATTTCTATAATTTTGCTAAAATAACCTCTTATCTCTCAGAGCCAAAGACTTATCAAAGTCAAGGACCAAACTTCTAATCTGACCATGAAGATTGCTGATATACAATGTCAATTAAATTTACTACCTAGTCATGTCTTGATAAGGATATGTGTTCCACAGAAATTGAATTCAGTCTTTGAGAAGACGAATATGGTTCTAATTGCTTGCTGTGCTTATAAACAAAGCTATAGACTCCCAACATGGTCCTCACTAAACAAAGTTGAGATGCCAGAAATTCCTTGGTATAGTGTAGAGGAAAGAATTCAGACTTCAAGATGTAGGCATGCTAAAATGTATTTAAGTGTGTCCTACCCGCCCCCCCCCAACAACTATGTCCCCTGACAAATCCCAGAAAGCAATTCCTTTACCAAAGGCTTGTGTCCTATTAGGGCGAGACCACTACCACCTAAGGAATGAAGAAATGGTAAATATGTGAGTCAATATTTAAAAATCATCTCTCTTGCTATATATGAAGTCAGAGTCAAGGTTCCACCAGAGAAAAAGAACCAGTAGGATATATATGAGACTTATTACAAGGAATTGGCTTATGCAATTGTAGGGGCTGGTTAGTTAAATCCAAAACCCATAAGGACAAGCTCTCAAAAAGGGTAGGTTGGAAACTCAAACAGAAGATTAAAAGGCATTCAGCAGCTGGAATTTCTTCTTCCTCAGGGAAACCTCACTTCTCCACTTCAGGCCTTTCAAATGAACAATAAAATTGTTCTTTATTTTATTAATTAGATCAGGCCACACTGATTATCAAGATTATTATAATCTTTACTTAAAGGAAATTGATTATAGATGTTGATAAAGTATACAAAATATGTTCACAGCAACACCTGGATTAGTGTTTATTGAATAAGTGGGTACTATAGCCTAGCCAAATTGACACACAAAACTGAACATCACATTAAGCAACAAATAATTGGAAAACAAAATTAACAATACTATTTTCAATAATACCAAAATCATTAAATACATAGGGTAAATTTAACAAAATATGTTCAAGACCTCTACATGGAAAATTATCACTAAGAGAAATTAATAGAGACCTAAATAAATAGATATTCCATGCCCATGAATTGTTAGACTCAACAAAGATTCAACATTGATGAGATTCCTTTCTCTTAAACAAATTCAAATTCAATGCAATTCCAATAAAAATCCAAGCAGACTTTCATGTAGAATTTGACCAACTGATTTTAAAATTTAAATGAAATGCAATAGATCTAGAGTAGTCAAAACAATTTTGAAAGTGGACGAAATTACAGAACTCTAATTGTTTTCAGGACTTATTGTGAAGCCACAGTAATCAAGACAGTGTGGTAGTGATTTTTGACAAAGGTGTCAAAACCATTCAGTGAGAAAAGGGAAATGTTTTCAATAAACAGTGCTAGAACTGACTATATGAAAAGAAAAAGTAACCTAGACTCATTCCTTACATTTTGCACAAAACTGACAAAGAAAGTATATGAAAATACCTTCATTAGCTTGGATTAGGTAATGATTTATTAGCTAGTAATCATTCTTCATAAAATAAAAAAGAAAAGACAAGCTTATACTTCATCAAAAGAGAACATAGGCTCACCTCAGGCTGGGAGAAAATATTTGCAATATCTTTATCTGATAAAGCACTTCTTTTCAGAATATAGAAACAATTCCTACAACCCAGTGATAAAAAGAAAAATAACCCAATAAAAATCAGTAAAACACTTAAACAAGCATTTCATGAAGGAAGATATAAAAATGGCCAATAAGCACATTAAAAAGGCTTAACATCAATGATTAGTCATCTGGAAAATGCAAATTAAAATCACAATTGTATGTATCACAAATCACTAAAATGGCAAAGATGAATACAGACAACACCAAATGTTGTTGAGGGTGTGGAGCAATGGAAACTTTCATATTTTGCTGGAGCTAGTGTAAAATAGTGTAATCAGCTTGGAAATTGTTCTAATAGTTTCTAGTACAGTTATAAGTATACCTACTCTAAGACCCAGAAATTCCCCTTTTATTTCTTTACTCAAGAGAAATGAAAACATGTACATAAAAAAAGGTGTGTACAGGGGCGCCTGGGTGGCTCAGTCAGTTGAACGTCCAACTTCGGCTCAGGTCATGATCTTGTGGTTCGTGAGTTCGAGCCCCACATCAGGCTCTGTGCTGATAGGTCGGAGCCTGGATCCTGCTTTGGATTCTGTGTCTCCCTCTCTCTCTGCCCTTCTCGCATTCACACTCTGTCTCTCTGTGTCTCTCAAAGATGAAGAAACATTAAAAAAAAAAAAAAGATCTGGACAATAATGTCCATAGTAATTTTCTTCATAATAGCTCCAAACTGGAAACACTTAAATGTCCATTGTCCCCAAAATGGATAAACGAATTGTAATATAAACAGACAACGGAGTATTTTTCAGTAATAAAAAGGAACAAAACATTGAAACATGCTACAACATGAAAATACTTCAAACACTTTATGCTGAATGAAAGAAGCCAGATATAAAAGAGTAGCTACTGTATGATTCAATTTATGTGACGGTCTGCAAAAGGTAAACTAATCTGTAATGAAAGAAAACCACACAGTGATTGCATTTGGTATGGGGGAATAGTGTGACATTCAGCGGGAAGTTGCGTAAGGGGGCTCTTGCTAGGGTAGGAAGTGTTCTATATTTTAATGGGGGGGGCGGCTTACAGGGGAATGTGAAGTTGTCAAAACTCATCAAATTTTACACTGAAGATGTGTGCATTTCACAGTATGTAAATGTTTCCTCCATTTACAAAGAAAAAGAAAAAAATGCCTCTGGGGAGTAAGGTTTGGATTAAACCACAGTGTAGCTGAGCTCAGTTGTTTCTTATCACAATATTTTTGCATGATTTGATTTGTGACCATTTGTTTGTATTACTTTGATTAAAATTTATTTAAAGTACTTGTACAGACTTCCAAGTTAAGATGGTAGAATAAAAACATCTGAAACTCTCTTTCCCCACCCCTAATGATAGAATAACAAATAAGACCAAAACAGTGAAAATACCTCAGAATCAATCAAAGGAAAGGACAGAGCTTCATGCCACACAATTCAAAACGTGCAACCCAAACTAAGAGAGAAATAGGGAAAGAGGGAAGGAGGCAAAGAGGGAATGAGAGAGAGAGACAGAGAGAGAGAGAGAGAGAAGAAAGAGGTTTTCTTGAATCTAATTGGCTTCTTGCAGTAAAACAAAATTCCTAGTCCAAACCCTCCAACACACACACACACACACACACACACACTCACACACACAGACACACACACACACACACACACACACACACACGTGCTTGTAGA
This sequence comes from Panthera uncia, assembly GCF_023721935.1. NCBI lineage: Eukaryota > Metazoa > Chordata > Mammalia > Carnivora > Felidae > Panthera > Panthera uncia. The sequence continues at coordinate 22,519,660 of NW_026057577.1, read as the reverse complement.
ATATACAAGAAATGTGAATAATAAATTTTTTGAAAATTGTACTAAGACTCTCAAACATAAAGAAATGTGAAACAACACACAAAAATTGCACTTGCACAAGGAAAATATTATAAGATTTAATGTAAATGTTCCTGTGTGGGTAGAAAACTAAGAAAATCATCAGCCACCGATAGGTATGAGTCTTGGAAACATTGTCTTTTAGCTGAGTATATTACTTCCCTGAATAAAATGGGTGATCTAGAAATAAGAAAATATGGAAAAATGGATATTGAGTAGGGTAATGGTAACATATGCCACCAATGATAAATCTTATCTAGAAAAAGAAATCAAAATTGAAGAAACAGAAGAAATCTCCCTAGGTAAGTTTTGTGGTATGGAAGAACATAATGAAAACATGAACCTAATAAAAGCAGAGAACCTTAAAGAAGAGATGGTAAATGAATGAAAAGAAAAATTGCAGACCTAAAGAATAAATTGAGAAGCAAAACAAACAGGACTAAATTTAGCAACTACAGAATTGACTAATAACCAAATTACTAAAAAAGAAAGAAAGTTTGAGGAGACCATGATGAATGTAGTGGAAAAGAAGATTAAAGTAAGTGGATATCAGATAATAGACCAAAGCGAAGATAATTTGTGTCATTGAAGTAAGAAACTCCAGATGCAGAATAGAAGAGATATACAAAGACAGAACAAAAGAAAAATTTCTGGAAAATAGTAAGAATTGAGTCTGTAAAAATATATTATATCATGTTCCAGGAAAAAGACATGAATGATGATATTACACTGAAATTTATCTTAGGTAAGTTCTTAAAGTAATGGAAAGTAATGGAAGTATTATCTAAGGAGAAAAATCAGGCTGAATGTGAGGCTTGAGGGGCAGATCAGGCTGCTCAAATACTGATCAATAGACACATTTATTATCATTGGAAAAGGTAGCAATAATCAACAAAGAACTAATAAAAGGCTTATGAGACTCCAAAAGGTCATGCCTTTTGCTGAGTTGTGTAATTATCCAACTATAAAGTCAAGAGGTAGACATTCTCAAATAATAGGCAGACAGTTTTAAAAACAAATCATGAAATACACAATAATGCATCTTTCTTGAAAAATAAATGACATCAACATATTCTGCCCAAGTAAGAAGTAATAAGAAATCATAGCAAAATATATAACAATGACTGAACTGTTACAGGATACACAATTAGGGAAGGGAAATGTTATTTTGGCAAATTATAAGTTGTGAAAATAGAAATAAAACAAACCAAAATTGGGGAAAGAAACTTAATGTATTCCTTTTCTTACCTTTCTTAGTGATAAATCACTAATCATATCTAGGTGAATAAATCAGCAAATGGTAGTCTAAGTATATTGTTTATATGTTATAAAGGGAATCACCAGAGCTAAAAATAACACTACAAGACAGATGACCAAGTCATAAAATGAGAAAGAGAGGGGCGCCTGGGTGGCTCAGTTGGTTAAGTGTCCAATTTCAGCTCAGGTCATGATCTCACAGTTCATGGATTTGAGCCCTGTGTTGGGCTCTGTGATGACAGCTCGGAGCCTGGAGCCTGCTTTGGATTCTGTCTCCTTCACTCTCAGCCCCTCCTCCACTCACTCTCTTTCTCTCTCTCAAAAATAAATAAACATTAAAAAAAAAATTTTTAATGAGAAAGAGAAAAGAGGTTGGAAAAAGTGTAGTGTGCTAATTGATCTTTCAAAGCAGACATCAGTAAATACTGTCTAAAGCTGGTGTATCAATAAGTGATTAGATAAAACATATAAACTTAAAATTGTGTCAATAACAATAGATAAAAAGAGGATATAAGCCTTCCAAATCATAAGAAGGTAAGCATACACTACATACACTTAACCAAAGTAGCAGCAAGAAAATCTATGTACAAGACAGCAATAAACAAAGGAGACATTTAAAACCAAAATAAAACATAAATCTTGATTAAAAATTAAAACCAAATATATTTTTGACATTTTGTAAATGGGATATGTTCAGATATTCATTATAAGATTTGCTAAAAACAAAACAAAGTAAAACAAAGCAATATTTTGAATACACAAGAAGCACCCACACTCAGATTGTATGAAAAAGCAAAACATAATAGACAAATAGTAACAAAAAGAAATCAGAAGTCAAAATACCAATATGACAAAGACCAAGTCCAAAGCAAATGCTTAAAAAGATAAAGGTACATTTTATAAGTATGTGGTATACAGTTTATAATGGGGATAGAGCTGCCATAAATGTATATATTTTTAATGAGAGGAAAACAAGAAGAAATGGAGATAAACACATCATTAGCAGATTTTAACTTGCCTTTGTAGGCTTAAGACAAATTAACTACACACAAAAATGCATAGAGAATTTTAATAATATAATTATACTTCAGGTAATAGAGATGCCTCAAACTCTATAACATGAGTATATACCTTCTTCCCAAGCCCCCTAGAAAATTTACACAACCCAATGGCATATAAAGAACACAGATAATTTCTAAATACACACACAAATACATAAGCAGACCATAATCCATGAATACACAATAGGATGAGAAATTAATAATCATAAATAGAAAAAAATCTAGCCACAGGAAAATAATACCTTTCTCTTAAACACTTCAAAATAAAGTTTATAAAATAAAGATAATGAATACATCATATATCACAAAATTTAGGGATTATCTAAAGTTGAGCTCAGACAGCACTCACAGTTTTACACATTTAAGCAATTAAAAAGGGATCTAAGTAAATTAAGCATTGGACTAAAAAATCTGAACAAGAACTAGAAAATTAAACCATGTATTTTTATTTTATTTTTAAAAATATAATTTATTGTCAAATTGGCTAACATACAGTGTGTAAAGTGTGCTCTTGGTTTTGGGGGTAGATTCCTGTGGTTCATGCTGATTCACAGGGGCACATGTACCCCAATGTTTAAACCATGTATTTTTAAAGGAAAACATAAGGAATAAGAAAACGATGAAAGCAAATTACTTATTTGGGGAACAGAAAATCAGTAAAATTGACAAAACCTAGAGTGTGGATTAATTTTGTGACTATTAGGGGAAGGGAGAAAACACAGAGAAGAGGAAAGATGAGGAAGGCTCTCAGGAACCAGTGTGTACCATTAAAAAAAATAAAAAACAAAACAAAACAAAAAAACCATTTTCACTATGAAAGCCTTCAAATACACACAAAATTAGAGGAATATAAGAACACCCACATGTTCTTATGCCACACTATCTTGATGACTGTAGCTTTTATAGTAAATCTTAAAGTTGGATAGCATTGAGCCTCTCACTATCCCTCAGTATTGTGTAGGCTATCCTGGGTCTTTAGCCTCTTCTTACAATCTTTAGAATCAGTTTATTGATATCTACAATAAAATGGGATTGCTGGGATTTTAACTGGCATTGGGTGGAATCTATAGACCAAGTCAAGAGGAACTGACGTCTTAACAATATAGAGTCTTGTTATCCATGGACAAGGACAATCTCTCCACTTATTTAGATTTTCTTTTAATTCTTCCTTCAGAGTTCTGAAATTTTCCTCACATAGATATTGTACATATTTTGTTGGGTATATATGTATTTTTTGGGTCAATTATTCATTGATATATAGGAAAGCAATCAATTTGTCTATATCAACCTTGTAGCCTGTAAGTAAACTTACTATAATCACTTACTAGTTCCACGTTTTTGTTTTTTTTTTTTTTTCTGAGTCTTTGGAATTTTCAAGACAGACATTATGTCATCTGTGAACAAAGACCGTTTTATTTCTTCCTTCCCAATTTATATAACTTTTATTTCCTTTCCTTAATTTATTCCAGTACAGTGGTAAATAGAATTAACGGGAAGGGACATCCTTGCCTTGGTCCCAATCTTAAGGGAAAGTATTCATTTATCACCTTTAAATATCATGTTAGCTCTAGGTTCTTTGTATGTCTTACTTATCAAGTTGAGGACATTTCCCTATATTTCTAGACTGTGGAGAGTTTTTTTCGTGGTTTGGTACTAGGTTTTATCCAATGCTTTTTCTGCATCTGTTGATACAATCAGAAGATTTTTCATCTTTAGCCTATTGATGTGGCGGAATACATAAGTTGATTGTTTTCAGTTTATTTATTTATTTTGAGGGGGTGTGGGAAGGCAGAGAGAAAAGGAGAGGGAGAGAATCCCAAGCAGGCTCTGCACTGTCAGCACAGAGCCCAATGAGGGACTCAAACTCACAAACTGTGAGATCATGACCTGAGCCAGAGTCACAGGTTTAACTCACTGAGCCATCCAGGTGCCCGTACATAGAGTTTTGAATTCTGAACCAGTCTTGCATATGTGGAATACATCTCCATGGATTATAGTGTATAATTCTTTTTATACATCATTGGATTCAATTTGCCACAATTTTGTTGAGGATTTTTTGCATATATGTTCATGTAATATTAGTCTGTAATTTTATTTTCTTATAATTTCCTTACCTTGTTTTGATGTTAGGGGAATGCAGGTCTCATAGAATGAGTTTAGGAAGTGTTCCCACTACTTTTATTTCCTGGATGAGAGTATACAGAATTGGTATAATTTGTTTCTTAAATATTCGTTACAATTCCAGTAGACTTGTAGAAACCATATCAGCGAGGAATTTCTTTTGGAAAGTTATTCATTATTAATTCAATTTTTAAAATAAATATAGATTGATTCAAATTATTATTATCCTTTTGTGAGTTCTGATAACTGGTGTCTTTCATGGTATTAGTCCATTTCATTAAGTAATCAAATTTTCAGCAGGGCTGTTCAAACTATTCCTTATTATTCTTTTAATGTCCTTGGGATAAGTAATGATGGCTGTCTTTTATTTCTGATATTAGTAACTAGTGTGTATTCTCTTTTTTTCTTTGCCTGAAAGCAAGGTTTATTGACTTTATGGATCTTTTCAATGAACCAACTTTTTACCTTGATTTTCTCTGTTGGTTTTTAAAGAGATTTTTCTTTAGGGTAGATCTGCTGGAGACAAATCCTCTTTGTTTCCTTCACCTGAGAATATCTTGATTTCCCCTTCATTCCTGAAGGATATTCACTCTAGGGATAGAATTTTATATTAACAATTATTTTTTTTTCAGTACTTGAGAAATGTGTGCCAATTCCTTCCGGCCTCCATGGTTTCTGATGAGAAATCTTCTGTCATTTGAGTTGTTTTGATTTGATACCAGTAAGGTATCCTTTCTCTTGTGCTGAATGATGATGTGGATTCCTCTGAAATATACTGTTTGGAATTCACTTAGCTTCTTGAATCTGTAGGTCTATGTTTATGTTTTTTGCCAAATTTGGCAAATTTTCAGCCATTATTTCTTCAAATAGTTGTTCAGCAGCTGTCTTCCTTCCACTTTTTAGAGTCCTTTTTCTTCTTTTCTGAGATTCTGATGACTGAATGTTAGATTTTTTTGTTATAGTTTCACAGGTCCCTGAAACCCTGGTTGTTGGTTTGTTTTTCATTCTATTTTCTCTTTGTGTTCAGTATTTTAAAAAAAATATTTATTTATTTTTTAGAGAGAGAAAGAGACACAGACCATGAGCAGGGGATGGGCAGGGAAACACAGAATCCAAAGCAGGCTCCAGGCTCTGAGCTGTCAACACAGAACCTGATGTGAGGCTTGAACCCACAAGCCGCAGGATCATGACCTGAGCCGAAGTCGGACACTCAACTGACTGAGCCACCCAGGCACCCAGTGTTCAGTATTTTTTGATTGCTAGTGAGGGATGGGAGTAATGGCTTCCCACAAAACCTCTACTATACCACTTTGGCTGGGAGGGAGACTTGGGGAATGATAAAAGTCCTGACTCACTACTTGCTGGCTCCTCTAATACCAGTGGACAGGGCAGTTCATTACTGTTAGGTAGAAGTGGAAGTCCAGGTTTTCCATTGCACCATTGGGGGGTGTCACAGAAAGTGGCTCATTATCTAAACTTCTCTGACACTACTATGGGAGAAGGGGAGGAATACCTTTCTATAGCCTGGTGAGGATGAAAGTTTAAACTCTCCACTTGGCCTTTGCTGATGCAGGGGTGACCACATCTTTTTTCTGTGATGTTTGGCTGGTTGTAGAGCAGTTATTGTCTATAATTTTTTTTTTGTCTTGCTAGTGTATACTCTTCCTGACTTTTGGCCAGAAAGTGCAGGGTCTTCTTGGAGGCTTTTTTTTTTTTTTTTTTTTTTTTCTGTGCCAGTTGGCATTTCCAGGTCTCGAGCTTTTCCAGCACCTAGTCCAGGATATAAGAGGCATAATGAAAACTCAAGGAACTCACATCCATGTCACTCCTCAGGTCCTGGGGTCCAGCCAACCTGCTGTCTTCCTTCCACTGGTTAGAGTCTTCTTTTTCTTTTCCTACATACAATGTTCAGGACATTTAGCTAAGTATACTTAGCAAGAGGAATAGAGAAAAGTACATCTACTCCAACTTTTCAGAACCCTGCCTTTATTTGTCCCACAGTATTTTAAATCAAACCCCAGCATCCTATCATTTCATCTATAAAGAACTTAGTAAATACAGGAAAATATTAGTAGAAAATATAATATCATTGTCACATCCCTCTCAAACTGAAAATTAATCTTTAATATCTAATAATTAGCTTTCAATCCCCCATGTTGTCTCAAAAATGTCATTTTATACCCTTGTTCAAATAAAAATCCCAGATAAGCTACAAGTTTTGCATTTGGTTGTTAGGCCAGAATAGTTCTCCTCTCTTTTCTCGATCTATGTCATTTATGTGAACAAAACTGGTCCTATGGTATTTCCTACATTCTAGATCTTGTTGACTCTATTCTTGCAGTATCGTTTAATATGTTTCACTACCCTCCACAGTTTCTAAAAACTGGTAGTTCAACGTGAAATTATGACTACATAACTCAGGTTACGTTTTTGACAAAAATATTTTACAGGTGGTTCTTTGTCACCTCATATTGCACCACTAAAACAGACACAAAATGTCTGTTTGTCCTGTTTTTTGCAATTTAACAATTAACCAGTAGGTTTTGGTGGTAACAGCTTAAATCGTTAAACAGCCCCCTCTTGACTGTTAACCTAATATAGAGTTTCTCAAATAAATTAATATTTGGGAGCAGATAATACTTTGTTATGGGGGACTATCTTGTGCATTAAATGATATTTACCAGCATTCCTGGTACCTTTGACTCTCTTGCCCTCCCCCCATTTTGTTGTGACAATAAAAAATGTCTTCAGATATTGCCAAATATCCAATGGGGAGAAAATGGACCCCTTTTCCCCACTGGTTGGAATGCCTGATGTAATGGTTTTAGCAACCATTGATAACTCTGGCTCAAGTCCATTATTTCATTACAGTTCGCAAAGTTGTGATTTTTCTAATTCTATCATTCCTGTATTTACAATTGTCATTTATTTTATTTTATTTTATTTTTTTAATTTTTTTTTCAACGTTTTTTATTTATTTTTGGGACAGAGAGAGACAGAGCATGAACAGGGGAGGGGCAGAGAGAGAGGGAGACACAGAATCGGAAACAGGCTCCAGGCTCCGAGCCATCAGCCCAGAGCCTGACGCGGGGCTCGAACTCACAGACCGCGAGATCGTGACCTGGCTGAAGTCGGACGCTTGACCGACTGCGCCACCCAGGCGCCCCTCATTTATTTTATTTTTAAGTTCATTTGAGAGTGTGTGCGAGCAGGGGAGGGGCGGGGAGAAAGAGAGAGAGAGAGAGAGAGAGAGGGAGAGAGGGACAGAGAGAGAGAGAGAGAGAATCCCAAGCAGGCTTGGCACTGTCAGCATGGAGCACTATGTGGGGCTCAAACCCATGAACCCTGAGATCGTGACTTGAGCCGAAATCAGGAGCCAGACACTTAATGGACTGAGCCACACGGGTACCCCTACAATTGTAATAATTTTTAAAGAAATACTTCTTTAAGTCTATCCAGCAAAATCAGGACACATGATTATCTTATTTATCAATATTTCTAGAATAATAAGCTGTGCCTAACAACCTCTAAAAGGGACCAATTAATTTTTTGTTTGGGATATCATTTGGAACTCAAATACTTACACATTTCATATATTTCAATCTTTTGTGGTCAGTTTTCTTTTTGATCCTCAAATTTTCCCATCTTTGGTTAGTGGGATTTTTTTCACCTTAGCTTCAGTTTCCTTTTGACATGATTGCCAAAGTGATAAATCCCTTGCTTTCAACTATGACAAGATAGATAGTCTAGATTTAACGTATCTTATGTACTTCCTGCCCCAAACCTGAAATCAGACTCTTAAGCAAGGAGCCCTCATTCCTTTAACTGGTGGTTAGGAACCATAATCTGGGCACAAAGGGTGTCTGTTATTATTGGGTTGTCACTCCTTCCAGGTCTTTTCAATGTGTAGGAACAGGAAATGCATATTTAGATAAAGATAAGTTCCAATTCATATTGGCATTTCATAATTCAATTTAAGCTTACAATGTCTGTATTTTTATTTCATATCTCCTTTCTCATGCTGAAATCATGATTTCTAATATTTTTCTCCCTCTTTTTCTCTTTCCTTCCCTCTCTCACATTAGTATCATTGAATGCAGTTTCAGGCTTATTTTTAGTTCATTTCATCCTTAGATTATATCATACTAAAGATGTACATTTCAAATATTATGTTAAAATATCACCTTAAATAATTATTCCCTCTAGTTATGCCACCAATGTCATAAATAGGTTCATTTGTTTTAGTTTGTTTTATATTTTTAGACACTGCTCTTTCTAAATTTAATTTTGTCTTTAAGTATATAAAATATGCATATTCCAAAGTTAGAACCATAAAACAAGGCACATTTACCAAGGTCTAACTTCTATCATTGTCTCTTCTTCACTATCTTCTTCCTTCCCTAAGATAACATTTTTATTAGATTTGGTTTACACTTCTATTTTTAAAAATGCACCCATACCCACACTCAAATACTATAAAGTAGCATAGAATACACACAGTAACCTGCATTTTGCTTTATTTATTTAATTTTGGTAAAATATGCACAATATAAAACTTACCATTTTAATCATATTTAAGTATACAATTTAGTGGCATTAAGTACATTCACAATGTTGTGCAACCATTATCACAATTAATTTTCAGAACATTTCATTACCCTAAGTAGAAATTCTGTACCCATTAAACAATAATTCCTCATTCTCTTCTCACTGCAACCCAGCCATTGATAACCTTTATTCTTTCTATCTCAATGGATTTACCTATTTCTATCTGTTCTTTGGGTTTTTTTTTTTCATTGAATTGTATATTCCAGAGATAACTTCATAGGACTGTACAGAGATCCTCATTCATTTTTTTACAGCCATAGAGTAATTCATTTAATGGAACAAATTACACTCAGTTTCTTATTAATGGGAAATTTGTGTTTTTAATATTTAGCTATTACAAATAGTGCTGTAATGAACAGATGAATGTATTCATCATTTCATTTTTTTTTGCCTGTAGATCTTTTAAATAGATTTCTAAAAGTGGTATTGTTGAGTCAAAGGATACATGGATATGCAATTTTAGAGCACTTGGATTTCATGTGACAGACAGAAATGAACCCTGAAGTCATATAAGTATTAACAAAAACCCATTTAACAAGGTTGAATGTTTTAAAGAGTATGATTAAAACATGCCTTCAGCCAGGAGATACTTTATTTAGTTCCTTTAGTTGAAATGGTTTTGTTTGAAGCACAGTGCCTGACAAATACCTCTATTACTGTCTTTAGTTTCTTTGAATTTATACAAATTGGTGTCTCACATGAAATTATGGGACTCCTACCTATTTTTTGGCCTTAGGAGAATATTGTAAGTCAGACGCTTTGTCTGACTACATTTGGAAAATAGAGAAGGGAGTTATGCCAATTCTTAGAGAATTTTGGCTGCCAAATAGCACATCTGGGCAATTCAGGCCAGAAAGAAAAAAAAAAAAAAGAAATACACATACACACACACACACGCGCGCGCACACATACACATCCAAGGCCCGAATAATCCAGACATTGGTCTCTTGCACTGTTTCCTAAACTGTGCTTGGATCGTCAGCCTTAGTTTTTAGGGATGTTTGATTTTTAACCATGCAGTGCCATGGATTGAGAGATGACTAGGGCTTTACAGAGACCTCAGGAAATCAGGGCCACAAAGGAAGACCCCAGAGGCGGATGAATGCAGAGGCAGTTCTAAGAGTTCAGAGGGCAGGTCGCCAGCCTGTAAGCACCAATCGCTAGGGCTTAATCATTAATGAGTCCAAGCCGAAACTAAGGGTTTGCCCCAAGACCCATTTCCCAGCTCTGCGTCCAACGCTCCCCCCCCCCCCCCCCCCGCCAGCTCAGGGTCTCTAACTCCTCTCTGGCTGCAACTCCCGGCAAAGCTCTGCCAGGGGTCACTCCCGAGCACACCCCCTGCGCGGACTCCCCAGGACCGCGGCGCCGGCACGCAGCCGAGGCCCCCCGCGGCCACGTGAGCTCCCTCTTGGAGGTGGAGGGCATATTTCAATCTGGAAACGCCCAGCCCCTTTGCGGGTCCCACAGACTGACGCCGCTCCTGGTGGGGAGGTGCGGGTAGGAGAGCGATGGGGAGGGCCTGGCCTCCTCTGATTGAGGTTGCAGCCAAGTTCCGCGCAAGTCTCTATTCCTGCTTGGCTTCGAATCCCCCCACCCCGGGTATGGGTCTGGGAGTACCCGTTCTCCTCCTCAACCCTGTGGCCTCTGCCCGACACGGGGAAGTTCAGCTTCGGGTCTAGCCCAGCCAAGTGCCTTTAGAGACCCTCGTCCCTGTTCCGCCGCCCGGCAAGGGCGGAGGGGGAGGGGAAGGGGCTGCTGCCTCCTTTCCCAAATCCGGTCCCTAACCGCCCCCTCCCCCGTCGTCTGCTCGCTTTGTACAGTCAAAACAGAGCTAGCGGCCAATTGAGGGGGACGGGAAGCAAAGCCGACTAGCGCCTCGCCCCCTCCAGCCGGCCCCCAGGCCCCCCGCCCCCCCCCCCCCCCTCGTTCTCCCCAATCTCAGTCCTCTCCCCTCCCTTCATCCTACCCCCTTCCTTCCTCTTCCCCTCCCCCAGCCCCTAGTTCCCCTTGTTCCTCCCCACCCGTTCGCCCCTTAACTCTGTCTCCGCCCACTGTGCGTCGGCCCCTGGGTCGGGGCTGCGCTCCACGTGTGGACGGTTGCGCTCCAGCCCCCACTGACAGCCGCCGCCCGCCGGCCCGCCCCACGCCCCGCCGGGCCTCAAAACCCCCGCGCCGCACCCTCGCCCGCCGCATCTTCCCCGGCCTCCAGCCTCCTGCCCTCTCTCTCACCGGCGGCTCGCCCTGGCCCCGCACACCTCAGCTCGGCTCCTCAGCCGCCGCCGGCGCGTCGCTGCCCCGCGGGACTCCAGGCGAGCCGGGAGGAGACCCTCTTCCGTGGGGGGCGACTTTTGTTTGCTTGCCGGCTTCTTTCTGGTGACTTTTGCAGCTTTGCAAGATCTGTTCCCGGAGCGCACGGGAATCCGCCGCGGCGCTGCGTGCAGGCCTTTTTTTTTCTTTTGAGGTCCGCTTTCTTTGTAACTTTACGCCGAGGCTGCTCGGGTTACTTTTGTAATTTCCCGCCCCCACCCGCTGGCGGTCCTGGAGTCGCTCGGGGCCGTGGCCCGGGGGATGCAACGTGGACCGCGCAGGGCTGCCGGCTGTACCGTCGCCGCGCCTCGCCGCCCGCTGCGCTAGAGCCCGCGCCCCGGCGTCAGCCAGGGGGACGGCGCTCGCTCCGGGGCTCCCGCTAGAGCAGGGAGCCCGAGCCCCGGGGAGTCTCGGGAGCCGACGGAGGGCTTTGTAGACCCTGACTTTTTTCAGGCCGCACAGATTTTTGTCTCCCAGCACTCCCTGTCCGCGGACCACGGTCCGCGCGCTCTCGGCGCCCGCGATGGGGAGACGGCGGCGGCTGTGTCTGCAGCCCTATTTCGTGTGGCTGGGCTGCGTGGCGCTCTGGGCGCAGGGCACGGCTGGCCAGCCCCAGCCTGCGCCGCCCAAGCCGCCCCGGCCCCAGCCGCCCCCGCAACAGGTCCGGCCCGCGGCGGCGGGCTCCGAAGGCGGGTTCGCGGTGCCTGAGTACCGCGAGGAAGGCGCCGCGGCGGCCAGCCGCGTCCGCAGACGAGGACAGCAGGACGTGCTCCGAGGGTAGGTGGGCAGGAGGCACTGGGGGGGACCCTTGCCTTGGCAGCTTTCCATCCCACCCCTCCCTCAGCCTAGTTCTGGCGGCTCAAGCCGCGGCCCCCTCCACCAGAATCCCGAGGACTCCCAGGAGCGCCTTCCCCTTTTCCTCTGCAGCTCAGTGGGCAAAAAGCCCTCCCTAGGGGGTTGAGTCGGAGGCCCCCGGGTGCGGATGGTAGAGCGCGCGCAGTGACCGCGGTGCGGGAACAGGTTCCAAATGTGAGGCTGGAGGCGGGCTTGAGTCCACTGGGCGTCGGGGCTGGTGGAGCCTGCCAGCACCCCACCGTCGGGGGCGCCGCTCCCGAGCCTTTTGTTTGAGGACCAGTGCGGGGCTTACGGTTCAGTCTAATCATCAAACTCCAGCGCTTCAGCTGCCGACGCGCCTTCCTGGACACGTCGGGGCCGCAGGAACAGTGGATGGAGGAGGGACGGATTTGGGGACGAGGGCAAGGATTTTTGAAAACAGAGGGATCCCTTTGTTCTCTGCATCCGGAGGCTAGAGTAGTAGCAAATGACATGTTTCTAAGTTTCTTTTCGCCCTTTAGGAAGGCAATACGGAGGGCAGACGAAAAGCAAGGTTTAGACGTTTCCGACCCTCCCCTGTTCCAGCCCATGTACTTCCCTGTCTGCGCCCCAAGCCCCAAGAATGTGAAGTGTAGTTTTGGTTTGCTTGTTGTCCCGAAATCCTCTCACTCAGGGTTTTGCTTGGGAAAACCGCTAATGTGTTACCGTACCCTTCCCTCCATGTGTGTGACCTCGCTTGTCCATCGCAGGCCCAACGTGTGCGGATCCAGGTTCCACTCCTACTGTTGCCCTGGATGGAAGACGCTTCCTGGAGGAAACCAGTGCATTGTCCGTGAGTGCCTGATGGGGATTGCCGCCTGGGCAGCGCGGTCGGCCCCCTGTCAGGGCCCAGCTCTTGCATTGAGTCCTGGGGGGAACACAGTTGCTTTTAGAATCCAGTGGCCACAAAGCAGTGGTAATTAGGACGCGGCCCCATTCGAGTGTTGAGGAAGAAGCAGCCGGTTTACATCAGTTTAGGCTCCACTTCTAGGCTCTGTTGAAGGGCAATAATGATAAAGGTTTCAGAGATACTTGGAAGTTTTATCTTTCTGTGTCTATTAATACAAACTGAAGGGGGAGTACAGCAATTCCCTAGATAACTCAAAACCACTTTTTCCTAAAAGAGTCCAGATAAGACCACAATGTGATTATGTAAATTATCTGGCTTTTGACTGCATGAGGTTTAGGACTTTTGAAGATCAAGCTTGCTTAGGCCTTTGTACAAAACCACTTTATTATCTCTGGTTTCATCTCAACAGCCACATAACATAGATATGAAAGGAACTCTCTCAGGGATTTAGAGTTGACCCAGGTCAACAAAATTTTTAAAAGAACTCTTCCCAAATGGTTTGAGGTTGTTGTTGTTTTTTTTTTTCCTGAAGATATTTAAATTTAGGATTTTCAGGCTCCATATCTGTCTCCTAGAGTACAGTAGGTTTTTCAAAGTGTGAGGCGTAGAACTTCAAAAGTTCTGCATCTCTGGCCTTAAAATTTTTATTATTTTATTTAGTTTTCAAGGAGTATATGTAGCTTTCCTAAATTCTAATTGGAGAAGTCATTAGTTATCAACCTCACCGTGATGGGCCATAGGATGTCTTATTTCACATTCCTGTGAATTTGTGAGTTGAAGTGTGACTGGCCTTCCTCTGTGTATTTATCTAGCAGAGTCACATTTGTCTTGTCCGGAAGAGAGCCAGGTATCATAGACAGCACATTCATTTAATTTTTTTTTTTAACGTTTATTTATTTTTGAGACAGAGAGAGACAGAGCATGAATGGGGGAGGGTCAGAGAGAGGGAGACACAGAATCTGAAACAGGCTCCGGGCTCTGAGCTGTCCGCACAGGGGCCCGACGTGGGGCTCGAACTCATGGACCGCAAGATCGTGACCTGAGCCGAAGTCGGTGCTCGACCGACTGAGCCACCCAGGCGCCCCGACAGCACATTCATTTAGAGCCAATCTTGACTTTAGATTGACCTTCATGTTCTCCAGGGAAAAGATAATTATGCAACTGTGAACAGAGAAAACGGGCAAGCCTCACTAGCCAAGGGATAATAAGGATGTAGTGGCATCTCTGACTCTATATTTATTGGTTTTGTGGGTTTGAGATAGACCCTTAATGTAATGTTGTTTCACTTTTTTAAAAAGGAATGAAATCTCAAGTGTTGGGAAGACTTGTTTCTTAAAACTTTTTCTACTCTAAAAATCCCACAATCTCCAGTTGGGACGCAAAAATGGGAAATAATGACTGTTCTTTAAAGTGATTCATAAATATTTTACATAAACCCTCTGATTATAAGCCTTTACTTTATTCAAAAGGAAGAAAGGGTAGTGCATTCTTTTTTTCTCCAATGCAGAAATCATCTATGTGAGGCATTTATGGAGGGTGTATTTACTCTTTCAGGCCAGTAGGGCATAATCATGCCTGCTTTAAAGTTAACATGGTTCCTAGAATCCTAAAGCAGCTAATGTCACTCACCACACACCTGCCATACTAGCTGGGATGACTTAGGCATTGCGGAAAGTCTGACTCACTAAATGTAATGAATGTGACTGCCATTATTGAGTTGGAGAGCAGCCGAGAAGAAGGGATCGGTTTATGGTATGTGTTGAAAATCTGTAAAGTCAGATTTTATTGGATTGGTGTGGAATGGGAATTCCAGAGAACAGAGCCTTCCAGAATATTTGTGGTAGAAATATATACATACATGGATATATTGTGCATATATATATATATGTACATGTATGTGTATGTATACATACACATACATGTACATATATATATGTAGCCCTCTGAATGTTGGCTTTAAATACTTTTAGTTTTTCAGTAACGTTGTGCTTTTTACTTGTTTAGAAAAACCACTTTGGAAATCTCAGAACAACAGTGACATTGTAGCCTGCATTTCTACTACTTGAAATATTTGGGTGTTTATGAAATACAATGGAAGTTACATGTATCATAAATCTCTAGAAAGCATAAACTTTGAAGTTATTCTTAAATCTCCAAAAATGTGTATAGCACATATATCAAGAGTTCTCTACAAAAATATCAGCGCATTAAAAAAATAACTCAAACACCCAAGACTATGAAATAGTGCACAGGGGCGCCTGGGTGGCTCAGTCGGTTAAGCAGCCGACTTGGGCTCGGGTCATGATCTCGCGGTCCGTGAGTTCGAGCCCCGCGTCAGGCTCTGTGCTGACAGCTCAGAGCCTGGAGCCTGTTTCAGATTCTGTGTCTCCCTCTCTCTGACCCTCCCCTGTTCATGCTCTGTCTCTCTCTGTCTCAAAAATAAATAAACGTTTAAAAAAAAATTGAAATAGTGCACAAAGTAGAGGAAGAATGTAATGGCTTTATATTTTGTTGTAGAGATCTCACTTAAATTTTGAATTTTAATACTTTACATTAAATTTAGTAGTTCAATTATTTTTGGCTTTTAAAATGATAATATGTGAAGATAATAACCAAACTGAAACCATCATAAAGTCAAAATCGGGAATTTTCATTCTAGGATTTCCTGGTGATGATAAGTTATTTATTGTATTTATTGAATTTCTATCATTTAGCAAAAGGCAAGCTCTGAGGCAACTTAGAAAAAGAGATAAGTAAAATACCAATAGAATGCATGCACCAAAGATTATTTTTTTCATACATTTATACAACAGAATTATTTCTTTACAGAAAACATTAAAATGATTACCATCTAGAATTTTAATCTGTTTGGCCTTCACCAGGCTTCATGAAGAGGCAAAGATAATAAAAGAAAAATGTATTTCTCAAACTGCTGCAAACCTGATGCATTTTGATTTGAGTCTCTGTGCTTGTTGTCAGCGTTCTTAGTTGTGACCTGCAAAGATCACTGAAGTACTTCTGAACTTCCCAATATTGTTTCCGAAGGAATGGAATTGACTCTCTCACTTTTCATTGGTTTGGTTTTATTTTAATCTTGTTAGAACTTGAAGCAGTGGGAAAGTTTGTTGGTTTACTTACTGTGAAATTTTGCTATGAAGGGCATTTTGATCAGTAGAATGGGAGGGAGTTGGCCTGAAATCATAGCATTTGAACCTGAAAAGACATCAGATCCCTCCAGTATAAGCTCTGTTTTCTTTTACCAAGAAGAAAACAAAACCCAGAGAAGCTGTGTGTTTTTTTCTAAGTTTACAGTGGGTCCACGGTAGCACAAGAGCTCCACATCAGACCTCTGGCGTACTGTGTATTCTTCACTGTGCTGCGTACCTTCTCCCAGCATCTGTAAAATCCTAACAACTATGTCCTCTTGCCCTCTCCTTTTGGTGTTTCTGGGTCTCATGGTTTTCATGACTGTGGGAGGGATAGACAGTTTGGTGAGGGAAATCTTAATTTGAGATGAGCACGAGGAGAAAGGGCCTACATGCTTTCCCTTCTCACTGGCTCACAGCTATAGAGCACACACCTGTGGTCATAACAGAGATCTGCTGTCTGAGGATGACCGGTCTTCCTCCATGAGACCTTCCTTGGGTTTAGGACCTGGGTATTCGCACTTTGTAGATCACCTAAGCCTAAACTCAATGTCAGCTTGCTGGGGATAGGGGGCTTTGACATAAGATATTATTTTAGTGAATATGTGTCACTGGAAAATTATTGGTGATCAGAAACTGTAGCACATTTTAGAAATTAACGGTCCACTCTGACAGGAACCATGTTCTTGCCTAACAGTCTTCACACTGTGATCTATGACATTTTCACTTATAAGGACTACTAATGGAGATGCTGGTCATATTATGTGGATGCCAAGAGGCAATTTGGAGAAGGAAAACAATTACTGAGTTAGCTTGCTTCTGTGGAACACGCCATTTATATTATTGCGGGTCTTAGATCTTTTTGAAAATTGTGAGACCCCTGTCTAGCAAAAGACACATATGCACATCTGCATAAATGTTTATAGCTAGTTTGAAGACATTCCCAGACTCTCCTCTTCTTGTCTTCATGCATCTACTCATGGAGCATTAAAGTACATAGACTTTGTGCACAAACAAAGAATTCAGTTGTAGATATGGAGATAAATGAACTGACTAAACATGGGAGAGCCTTCCCATTTGAAAGCACTCTGCTGACGATTTTGAGGATCCATGGTATGTGCTGTGTCAGTGAGCCTAACATTCTTTGCTGTGATGACCCTCATACCTTGGAGGTCACAACCGCAGGAGGCTTTGACTCTCCCTCCATCAAAATGTCGCAGCAGCTTTTCTGAGCAGCAGGGATAGGCCACGTTGTGGTGGTGGCATGAGGGAAGAAAGGCTGGAGGAAGGAGAGAGGGAATTATTAAGGAGAACAAAGATTGATGATGGGGCAGGTCAGATACCAGCTGGGAAGGAATGTGCACAGAACCCCTGGGGCTTGGCCAAGTGGTTAGGGCTCAGAGTCTCTGGCTCCACCCATTTTGTATTTTCTATCTTGTGAAGATCTTTTCCAGAGTGGGCTGTGTTTCCTGAGGTATGTGGGACCTCTGGGTTTCCTCAGTCCTCCCAGCTTCTAGGACCAAGACTGTTGTCTTGTGGTAAATTCCGTGTATAAACACTCTGCCTTGAATGGGAAACATGACCCGTATTGATGGGAGAATTAAAGGGCTATGGAACTTGAAATAGTGCCATTTGTTTGCACATTATTGTAAGGATACTTATGAGACTAAGTCTCATGTCTACAATGGGTAGTTTTGTTACATATCTGAAATTAGTCATTATGTATCCCATGGTTGTTGTTGTTTTTATCTTAGCTTTTCAGGTTTAGTGTTGTTAACTGTAGCTTTCTGGTTTTGTAAACTGTGGATTATTACCTAATTGTTCCTCTCCTTCCCTATTGTGCTTTCCACAGCAATTTGTAGAAATAGTTGTGGAGATGGATTTTGTTCCCGTCCTAACATGTGTACCTGTTCCAGCGGCCAAATATCACCAACCTGTGGATCAAAATCAAGTATGTTTCTTAGATGTGACCTTACTTAATGCATTATTCTGAAACTTCTGAGTAAACGCAAAATGTCTTTTTCAACAAGGGTATAAGTCTCTGATTATTTTCCTTACTAACTATATCTGTATTTGTCTTTGGAGTGAAAAATCTTCGGTGGCTTAATTATCGTCACCAAAAACTAAGAAGGAGTAGGGTCATGATGTTTATTAAGCAAAATGCTTTAATTCTGGTCCAGAAGCTATGCATCTATGTTATAAAAGTACCTGGATTCAGTGGAGAAGTTCTTTATAATTAGGAATTGTTGGGGAGCCTGGGTGCCTCAGTCAGTTAAGTGTCTGACTTCAGCTCAGGTCGTGATCTCAGGACTCGTGGGTTCGAGTCCCCGCATCAGGCTCTGTGCTGACAGCTCGGAGCCTGGAGCCTGCTTCTGATTCTGTTTTTCCCTTTCTCTGCCCCTCCCCCACTCACTCTCTTTCTCTCAAAAGTAAATAAACATTAAAAAAAAAATTTTTTTTTTAAATGAATAAGAACTGTAACTTACTGGGTTTTTACTATGTGCCTGGTACTGTTTTATGTTTTTGATGATCACATGTTATTTAATCCTCACATAAAAAGAACTATGAGGTAATATTATGACCCCATTTTACAGAGAAAGAAGATGGGTGCATTTGAGTTAAATAACTTGCCCAAGGTAACATAGATTTGAATCCACGTGTTCTGGTGCCTAAACCTGTAGGCATTTGCAAACCCTATGCTCTGTTTATTGCCTATTGTGTAATCCTCTGGTTCCTGTCCTGTTTTGTAGGTTAACTAATCGGGCAAGGTAACTGACAAAATACTGTGTACTGACATGATGCTTTACGTTTATTAACTTGCTCTGCTTTACACATACGAACTCCCAGCAACCCTGAAAGATCACAACAATAGACTAACATTGTGTTATTCATGACCTAGCTAAGAATTGTCGGGTCTTCAAGCGTAATCTTTTAGGCCAGTGTTTAAGGTAATATTCTAACAGAGTAGAAGCAGATACTCTTTATTTAATTGCTCAGTAATTGAATAAAATTTTAAACTTGCCTCAAGCCAGAGTGACGTTTCATTTTTAACATTTCTCTCTCCACGTTTTCCCTAAGAAGACATGCAAGAGAATCTGTCTGACTCAGATATTGAAGATTCAAGATTTCTATGACATGTCATTGTCTTCTGATGAAACTTCTGAGTAGAACTTTAGTTTCATTTTCTTTGAAAATAATCCGTCATTTTCTCAGCTTTTTAAAGCTCTCATTCACAGTTCATCCAGGCTTTCTCTGACCACCCTGATTAGCAGATTTCCTCCATTGCTTTCCGGAACCTCCCTTATCTGAACGCCTGGAAGATATTCTTGCCCATATCTTCATTGTCTTATCTTAGTTTTCCCGCAAAAAACAAACAAACAAACCCAATCCTGGAGAAATTGTACAATTCAACTTTTTAATTCTCTGCCTGGGCAACAAAACATTCATAGGCCTACCCTCATTTTATGGTATATAATTCCAGAGGGCATCCATGAATTTCTGTGGCCTTGAGTAATAACTCTATTTTCATCAGGAAATATTTTCTCTTTTCCATTCCCCACCCTGCTCCACTTCCTAAGGCATTTAGCACCATTACTGACTCTCTTTATGAAATGCTCTTTTCCCTTCACTAGTGCAATATCAATGGCCACAGTGTTCCTTTATTATTATTATTATTATTATTATTATTATTTTAGTCTCCTGTCCGTGTCCTCTTCATTAGACTTCCTTTCAGAGTTCAGCATTGTCAACAGTCTGGTCTCCCTGGGTGAACTCATTTGCATATATGCCTTCAACTACTACCAATATGTTGCTAACTCATAGTGATCATCTCCAGAATATATCCTTCCATTGAGCCTCATATTTGCCTGTTCCATTTCCTATTCCACATCTCTGTGATGCTCTTAGTAAACTTCTGAAAGTTGGTAGCATGAAATTTGATTCATTGTTGCCCACAGTCTACTTCCATTTTCTCTTGCCTCAGCAAATGGCAGCTGCCATCCACCCAGTGCTTGAGCAACTGTTTCTCTTCGCTTTCTCCCTCTTTCTCTCATGTCATATCAGCTCTTTCAACAAGACCTGTGAGTTCTCTTGGGAAACATCTCAAATACATCTTCTCCTTTGCATCACCACTGAGAGCCTATGGTTTAGCGCTCCACCTCTCTCAGAGGGACTACTGCAGTAACCTTCCGAGGGCTTCTCTGGCTTCTGCTCTTGCTCTCTTCAAATCTCTTCTGTGCAGAGCAGCTTGAGGAATCCTTTAAAAATACAGATTGCATCACTTTACTGTCTGATTTAAATCCTTTCAATGACTTCTGTTGCATTTGGGATATAATGCAAAACCTTCAATGGCGAAGGAGGCCTTGCATTATCTGGCTGGCCTCTGGATGCCTCTCCAGGATCTTCTCTTCTCAGCCTGACTCTTTATAATCATGTAACCCTTTCAGTTCTTCAAACAGAAGAACTTTACCATCTGAGAGTATTTCAGTTTTCTGATTCCTCTCCCTGTGAGGTTCCTCGCTGGTACTTCTCATGCCTGGCTCATTCTCATTCTTTAGAACTCAGTTTCAGTGTTGCATCAGAATGGTTCTTGTCTCGCTTCTGTCTAGGTTCCTTTTTGACTCCAGGGTATTCCCTTTCATGACACAATTTCCTTTGGAGAACCTGTCACAACCTATGATGGATTTGTGGCATTTGTTGACTTGTGTTTTGTCCGTCTATGGGAATGGTAGCTTCATGAGAGTGGGTAGTAAGTCTTTCATTACAGTGGGGCGCTGAGCACATAGGGCAGGCACTCAGCCCCTGCATTCCAAATGGATACACAAGTGCTTCCCACATTCTGGAAACTACACTACTAGTCATCATATATTGATTGACAGTGAAAGTGTAATATGTTTTAAAGGCATGGTGAGTAATGTAACACATATGCTCGTGTGTGTACTTACACAAATAAAGATGTATTTGTGTCATAGTGCTTCTGTAGAATATATTTGCCATTGAATTGGGATTTAGTATACTTTTATAACTCACAGACACTGTAATTATAGTGATTGATATTTTTATGCTTTTTTGCTGTTCCTTGCAGTTCAGCAGTGCAATGTTAGATGCCTGAATGGAGGGACCTGTGCTGATGACCATTGCCAGTGCCAGAAGGGATATATTGGAACTTACTGTGGACAACGTAAGGAACATTGGCATAGACTTCATTTATTAGCAGTCATTTGATTCAGTGGGTATTTCATACTAAGCCATAATTTAAGGGGGTGTGAAGCCTATGATCATTAAAAAAATAATTTTATGTAGTAAGCCATCCCTTACACTTAAATTTCCAATTTGTATCATATGAGATTTGTTTCTCTTTAAAGTGTTTGTGTTTTAGAGGACTGATGTTGAGTACCACCCCTACTTTATCAGATTTGACATATATCACAAGTTAGTACTCACTTGCTTTTTTAAAAATCTAGCTCCATAAAAGATGAATACCAAACTGAAGAAATGGTAAAGATTGTTGCGATTTCTCTCTCTCTCTCTTTAGGATACCCCAGAATGAACCCTAGGAGAGCCAATCTTACAAACTGTCTTTTGCTCGTATATGTTTAATGATACAATACGGTAGTGCAGGGCTATGAAATGATTTTTTAAAAATGCAATGTCATTGTGAAAGAGGGAGCTTTAATCCAGTAAAGATCTTCTCTTCACTGTCTGGAGAATATTCTGCACTAATTAGATAACCTTTTAACAAAGATGTAGGTATTGTAGCTCTTGGATAATAACATATCCCTTGAAGTTTGTGTTTCCCAAATGGTGGGACTCTTACTAGAATCCCCATATTTTAAAGTATGGATGAGTAAAAGAACACAACGTCAAACATCATTGAATCATAAATAGTAACAAGGCCCCTTTTCATGTGGATTTCATCAGATGCAGAGTCTCGGTTTGCTGCTGATCTTTGAGACCTCCCTAAGAATTTTTCATCAGCATTTTACTATCTATCTATCTATCTATCTATCTATCTGTCTATCTAAGAGAGAGTGCACGCACAAGGAGGGAGAGGGGCAAAGGGAGAGAGAGAGAATCTTAAGCACAAGGCTCGATCTCAGAACCCTGGGATCATGACCTGAGCCCATATCAAGAGTTGGGCACTTAACTGACTGAGCCACTCATGCTCCCCTGTCATCAATCCTTTTAATATAGAAAAACGAAACGGTAGAAGTGCAAGAGTATCTACCTTGCTTAAGTTAATCTTATTTTACTTTTGTTAGAGCTTTAAAAGATTTAAAAAGTTGTTTTCAGTATGTATGAAGCATAAAATTTACTATTTTATCCATTTTCTCAAAAGTTTATTTATTTGTTTTTGAGGGGAGGTGGGGTTGCAGAGAGAAAGAATTCCAAGCAGGCTCCCTGCTGTCCCAAGTACAGAGCCCGACATAGGGCTCTATCTCATGAACCTTGAGATCATAACCTGAGCCAAAATGAAGACACTTAACCAACTGAGACACCCAGGCGCCCCTGTTTTAACTATTTTTAAGTGTATAGTTGAGTAGGATTGAGTACATTCACAACTGTTTTGTAATTATCACCACCATCCATCTTCAGAACTTTGTTTTTGAGGTACACAAGTAAAACTGTACTCATTAAACACTGACCCCCCCCCATTTCTCCCTCACCCTGTCTCCTGGCAACCACCATTGTGCTTTCTGTATATGTACATTTGACTGACTCTCAATATCTCAAGTAAGTGGAATCACACAGTACTTGTCCTTTTGTAACGAGCTTATTTTGCTTAGCATAATGTGTTCAAGTTTCCTCCATGTTAGAACATGGGTTAGAATTTCCTTCATCTTTAAGGCTGGTGAACATTCCACTGTATGTATCGACCATCTTTTGTTTTTGTCTATTCATCCGTGAATGGACACTTGAGGTTCTGCTGTCTTTTGGCCGTTGTGACTATAGATGCACAAACATCCCCTTGAGTCCCTGCTCTCCGTTCTTTTGAGTGCATACCTAGAAATAGAATTCGTGGCTCCTATGCTGATTCTCTTTTTGATTGGAAGAGCTGCCTTACTGTTTTTGTTAGTGGCTGCACTGTTTTACATTCCCACCAGCAGCGTACAAGGATTCTGATTTCTCCACCTTCTCACCAACACTTCGGCTTTTTGTTTGCGTGTGTGTGTGAGTGAGATAGCTATCCTACTGGGTGTGAAGTGGTATCTTCTTGTGATTGTTGTTATTTTTAGGTCTGCCTTCCATTTAGGGTAATACAGCTTTCCATTTACAAATGCTATGAAGTTTTCTTTTAAAATAATTTAATATAAGTAGGTGAATCAACTTGAAGAAAAATACTTTGTTCAGGTCAGGAGTCGGCCATCATTTTCGGTAAAGGCCAGATAATATTTTAAACTTTGTGGTCTTTCTCACAGCTACTTAGCTCTTCTGTTACGGTGCAAGAATGACCATAAACCATATGTAAATGAAAGAATTTGGCTGTGTTTCAGCAAAATTTTATTTTTGGACACAGAAATTTGAATTTTATACCATTTCCCTGTGTCACAAAAATATACTGTTCTTTTGATTCTTCAACCATAGAAAAATATTAAAACCTTTCTTGACTCACGGGCAGTACAAAAACAGGTTGTGGGCCAGATCTGACCTGTGGGCTGTAGTTTACAGATCCCTTTTGTAGGTGGCTTTCAGGTATGGCTACAGATGTTAAGATAATCTGAGATTGACAAGTTTGGGAAGTGGAGCATTAAGGAATTTGAGAGAATACGCTGCACTGAGGCCACTTTCCTTGCGGGAATAAGAGATGCCAGTTTAACAACTTTTTTGGGCCAGGTTTGGCCAGGCAGAAGCAGGAAATAGCTGGACAACAGTGGAACAGAAATCGTAGCAAAGTTTCTTTTTTCATGGATGATTTTTTTTCCTATATTTTCTTCATACATTTAAGTAGTTTCGAAATTTTATACAATGGACCCCAGTTTATAACCACTAAAAAAACCTTTTATGAACATAATATTATAAGGAGGCCGATTTATACCTTTTTTATACCTATACAGAAATGTTAGGAGATCTGATTGTATTCCTGTTTTATAGAGTTGAGTAGTAAGGGAAGAGACACAATTATCCTTTAAACTCAGCCTTTTGGTCTATAGGGGAGAATGATGATTACTTTACAATTATAGGGGGGAAGAGCCTGCCTCTACTGTTCTTTCAGAGTATTTACTCAGATCTATTATGAAACTAGCTGCTTTCAGCCTGAATTCAGCTGATACATCTGTCTGGGGTATATGTGTGTGTGTGTATGTATTTTCCTGAAGGTTCTGCAGAAAGAGTGTGTTAGTGTGTCCCTTCCCTGTTCTTCACAGAAATGGAAAGTAAAGGGATGGAAAATAGTTTCTCTTCCTACAGGAGGCACTTTTATGTTCTTCTGTCTCTGTGCCAAATTCTACCAATGTCCCCACATTTTTCATTTAGGGGAAAGGGAAAAGCACTGGGTCAGAAGAGCAGCATATATGAGGGGCGCCTCGGTGGCTCAGTCGGTTAAGTGTCTGACTGGCTCAGGTCATGATCTCACAATTTGTGAGTACGAGCCCTGCATCGGGCTCTGTGCTGACGGCTTGGAGCCTGGAGCTTGCTTTGGATTCTGTGTCTCCCTGTCTCTCTGCCCCTCCCCCACTCACGCTCTGTCTCTCTCTCTCAAGAAATAAATACTAAAAAAAATTAAAAAAAATAAAAACATTAAAAAATTAAAAAAAGAGCAGCATATATGAAAATTTGTTCTCTGAATATCTCCTGAGACAAAACTATCCTTGCACAGTACTTAGGCTTCATAGGACATATGATGCAGGCAAATCATGGAACCAGAAAAATCCATTCACAGCAAGTAAGAAGGTGGCAAGGTGTGACATCAGCTCAAAACATGGTGTAAGGAAGCCACTTCCTGAGTTGTCTGACAGACAGAGAGAGAGAATTACAGTACTGAGAGTAAGGAAGCAGGTGTAAAAACTCTCAGCCTGTGAATCCAGAAAAGTCCTGGAAATATGTTTGCTAAAATAAAGATTATAAAAACATGTAAACTGCTTAGCTGCCTTCCCAGAAATGTGGACAGTCTTCCTTAGAAAGCACTCATTCATTTCATTCAGCAGTGTTTATTGAGTCACTCCTAGGAGCTCCATGCTGTGCAAGGTGTTGGGAGTAGATCCGTGAGCAAAAGGTCCCATTTTAGGTCAGTGGGAAAAGGGTTCCAGGCAGAAGGAGAAGCAGATTAACAGGACATTTGGTGCAAACAGACTGCGTATTTTGGAGACCATGAAAGAAGACCCATGTGGCTAAAGAGAGGAGAGGAGGTAAGGGTAGGAGGTGAGTTCTGAGATGGTGGTAGAGGGCCTTATACCCCAAGGAAAGAAATTTGGAGTCATTGAGGCAGTTTGAGCAGTGGAATGATGTGATCTGATTGACTTAGAAGCATCATTCTGGCTATTGTGTTGGAACTGGGTTGTAGAAAGAGTGAGAGAGAAAATGAAAGGCCAGTTAGCAGACAGGGTAGTGGTGCCCATGCTTGGTGCTGGTGTAATTGAGGATGTGATAAGTGCTTGCCTTGTGCTTGTGTTTGGAGGTAGAATCTGTGGAAGGAAGTGTGTGCTGACGGGCTGGGCATGCGGTGGGCAGGGGGGGGGGTGGCGGTGCGGTGGTTGGTGGTGGTGGAGAAAAACAAAAAGCAAAGACCTCTGATGACAACTGGAGGTTTGGGTGGAGCTCCCGAATGTGAATGGTAGTGTCATTTTCTGAAATGGGAAATAGCCAGGGAGTGGGTTAGGTGGGGCTGCAAATATGGAATAGCAAGGATTTTGTTTTGCATTTGATAGTTTAAGGAATCCCTTCCACCTCCAACTGGAAAGATGTTTGAGCTAAGATCTTAGGAGAGAGCTTAGGGAAATATGAACTTGGGAGCACAAGACTGAATTTTTATATAGATAATAGGTTAATTATAGGCCGTGATAAAGATCCCTAGGAAGTTGCTGTGGATAGTATGCAGCATGTATTTTTCTCCACTGCCTTTTGCTGTATATCCCACAGCAGGTGTAAGCATTGTTTTTCTTCCTGGGTGGTCAGCATTCTTTCCATGGCGGAAATTTAGGCATATTCACGTTTCTTTCCAACTCCAGTTGAAGTGTAAATTTGCATTTCCATTATATTTTGTCACAAGAAAAACTACTTTATAAAATAACTTTCAGGGCACCTGGCTGGCTCAGTTAGAAGGTCATGCACCTCTTGATCTCGGGGTCATGAGTTTGAGCCCCATGTTGGGTGTGGAGATGACTTAAATAAATAAAAGTTAAAAAAAATAATTTTTATCATAACTCATTCTTAAGGAAAATAACTTCTTTTGTTTATTTTTGTGTTCCACTTTTACATGCATTGCCTGCTTCTCTTCTGTTGCTGTTGTTCCTCAGTGTAAACTTTGGATTCTGTAGAGCGTGTCTTATTTTTCATAAAATACCCTGTAGAATAACAGAGAAGGAGAATTAAAGTTTGTAGAACACCTTCAATGTGCAGCTACTGTGCACTTTGTTTTATACACTGTTTTATTTAATCTGCGGGGCCCTCTAAGCTAGGGACAATTAACTCTCTTTTTCAGCAGAATCAGAAAGATGATTTGATTAGGGTGTGCTCATCTGTTCACTGTGGCATTCTGCCTTCCAAAATAGTGGAAAAAAGACTGCAAAACTTTCAGGTATTTCAAAAAAAACTTTTTTGTATCTGCGGTACATCAACTTCTACATTAGATAATGGGGATACAAAGGCAAGCAAACTGGTCTGTGTTGTGGAAGGAGCTAACTCTCACGCAAAAACTGGAAATGTCAGCCAGTAGCTGTACGAGTGGGTCTCATCCTCTTTGTTCATGGGAACCCTTTACATTTAAGAAAAAAGAGTTATTGAGGATCTCGAAGATCTTTTGTTTAAGTAGGTTACATCTGCGGATATTTTTGCCCTGTTAAAAATTAAAATAGAGAAATTTGTAAAAAATTATTTAAAGTATTTACAATAACAAACCATATTGTATGGTGACCTGAATTTTCTAGGAACAATAAATATGTTTTCCCCACTGAGAAACACAAACAAAACACACACACACACACACACACACAAACACACACACACACAGAGAGAGAATGAGAAGAGAGACATTATGAGTATAGCCTAAACAGGTTACACTAGGTTTCATCTGTAGTGGACGAGTTCTTTCCAGGACAAAGTCCAGGATTATCTAGCCGCCTTCTTCTACCTGGGATTTGGAAGTGTGTTTTTGGAAAACCCTGAGAGAAGCTCTTCCTTCACTTAACACAGGGATAAATCCTGAGTGTCTACCGTGAATGTTTTCTCCCCAGTCACCTTAAAGCCTAGCATGTGTCTCATGAGGGAACACGTCAGGAAAAATGGTTTCCATTTTCGTTTCTTCCAGCTTGCTGATGTTTGAGGCAGTTTTCTCACACCGTAATTCATTACATTAGGCAAGGGCCACCTCTTTGCAGTGTATCTTTGTAGCAGTGCAGATCTTCAAACACTGGCAGTTGTTTCTGTGGAGTTACACACTACTGAGCGTTCTAGGATAGGTTTTTGTTTTCTTCCACATTCCTGTCCATTCCCATCTTTCTCATACTTCTCATGACCTTTATTTCCTTTATCCTTCGTATTTCTTCACCTAATTGATTGCCTAGCCCATATTTCCAGACAGTAATGAGTAGGAAGTGCTATGGAGAACTCAGCTTGGGACAAGGGAAGAAGCCGAAAGGTGTAGTTCTTACACAGGCCTAATTGTGCAGATGGACGTAGACTACTTCCTGCCTTTGAGCAAAGCCTGCTGTAGACAAAGAATCTTAAAGCTATTAGCACAGTGGTGCTTTAAGATGAAGACATCTTTTGTTTCAGAGTATGTTTTGGTTTTGTACTGTCAGCAGAACAGAAGCCACTTGGAGTAGTGTGGATGAAAATAGGTAAACCAGCTGAACGTTCCCGGTAAGGAAATAGCAACGTTATTGCATATTTAGATGTCAGTTTATTTATTGAGCTTCCCTTTTTGGATATGTACTTCATTTGAAGGGCACATAGATGTGCTTTGCCCCCTCACTTTGCTTTAATGTCTTAAGTTCTGTTTTTTGAGCATGAGTCATAGAATGCAATCCTTTTCATCTATGAGGACATTGTTGATATTCAACAAAGTGGGTGGGTTGACCGACAAGCTCTTAGTATTTTTTCTTGGAGAAGGCATGATTCTTAGATTCAGCTGCTGTCAGGAGAATTAGTAGGAATACTTGTTTTTCAGGGAATCTGCAGAATGGTTTCCTTTTTGTGGTCCTGGCTGCTGAGGGTGGTGCAGTGGGGGAGGGGAGTGGCTCAGGGTCAGTTCTGGCTCCTTGGGGCCCACAGAGCCTGAATTGAATCCTGGTTTCCCTGGTCCCAAGTGGAAAGGAGTGAAAGAGTGCAGGCTGCCTGTGTGTGTCATAAAAATTTTGGACCGTGGGTTAATTTTTTAATAAAAATATTTATTATATTGACACAGAGAGGTTTTCCCTTCTTAGCTTTTATATCCTCTACGTGCTGTCTACAGATTCCAGATTCATTATTTCTTCTGGTGTTTCATTCCTGAATTGATGGTATTTCCCTCTCACTTTTCATGTTACATTTGCCCTTTTCTTATTGACCACCCCCACCCTGTCTTTTTAGGAGGGGCTTTTTTTCTTTTCTGATTTTTCCTTCTCTGTGTTGCCATATCCTCTTTATTTTTCCATGTCACATACCTCCCCCTTTTTTCTCTCTCTTTCTGCTACCTGTTGTCTGCCCCCTTTTTCCTGCATTTCCCCATATTTTAATCACCTCCTTACCTGTGAATTTCGATTATGGGGCTAATAGAGCTAAAATAGACGATTATATAGTCATATTCTGATAGTATGAACATTTGAACCAGCTAATTTTTGTGATTCTGATTAATAAAAACAAAAAACAAAAAAACTTTTACCGAACCTGTGCCTAACAGTGTGACTTAAATTGATTGTGTAGGCTTTTGTCTCAATATACATCATATATATTTACTTAAATGGGTGATGTGAGCTGTAGCTTGTTTGAGAGGTGAGATCCATTATAGGTTTAATCTCCACCAAATATTGTACAGATGACCCTTGAACAACATGGATCTTGGGTGGGGGATGTCAACCCCCCCTGCAGTTGAAAATCTAAGTATGTAACTTTTGAATTCCCAGAAACCTAACTGCTAATAGTTAATGGGAAGCCTTACTGATCACGTAAACATTCGATTAGCACATATTTTGTATGTTACATGTATTATATGCTATATTCTTAAAGTATGCTGTAGGAAAGAAAATGTTATTAAGGAAATCCCAAGGAAGAGAAAATACATTTACAGTCCTGTACCGTATTTATCGAAAAATCTCTGCATCGGAGTGGACCAGTGCAGTTCAGACCTGTGCTCTTCAGAGGTCAACTGTACTTGGAGATTTACTGTTTAATGAGCTTCTTGCTGTGTTTTGTGTGCAGCCGTCTGTGAAAATGGATGTCAGAATGGTGGACGCTGCATTGGACCCAACCGCTGTGCTTGTGTTTATGGATTCACTGGTCCGCAGTGTGAAAGAGGTAAGAAAAGAGAAGTGATAACCTCCCTTTGGAGGAGCCTCTTTTGCTGTAACAACATGTAATTTTTTGTTATCCAATGAGAATTTTTCTAAGGAAATAATACTTTTATTCGTCATTGACTATGTCTAGAACTTGAGATGTAAGATTATGAGACGTAACTAACAACAGCTGAAGAATGTCAGTTTTCTCCATCAGAGTGACCTCCATTTGGGAGGCCAGTGGAAGTTCTGTTGGGCAGGAGAAAAGGAGTGGAGGAATGACTGGTCAGTAGGCATCCAGCATTGTCTGCTTTATCATGTGAACGGTCAGACAAGCCCATGTGAAACCAGTTTACCATAATACGAATAGCACTTAAACTCATGACCTATTGACTGCTGAAAATCTCCAGGGCTGACGCGCTAAATGAACTATTAAATGGCGTCTTGGTAGCAAATGGGTGCGAGTGGCATGTCAAAGATGTTTAATCTTCTAAAATGTGATAAATAACTAACACTGAACTATATGAGTAAAAATATGCTTAAACTGAAAGCAGTATTACATAATCACTCATAATGACATACATCCTGTTTCCCCAGGCATTGTCATAGCATCTCAACTTGTAGAGCACTTTCTTTGTTGCAGAATGCTAGAGTATCTGAAGCTATGTCATTGAAGTATTACAGAAAAATAGTGGTTGACCATTTATATATAGAGAGAGACTTTAAACTGCAAAGAAACCTTATATTTAAAAATGTATACTCATTACCCTGACGAAAACTGTATCATAGTATTTGGATTAAATCTTGAGAAGAAACTGAGAAACGAATCCTACAGCGAAGTTTGAAAAGTAAGATATATGCAGCCATTTAGCATACACTGGTATGTGTGTATATATTGCCATATTTATATTATTCCTGAAGTAATTGAGATTTCTTGGGACTGAAATACATTCCACAAATGACAGAGTTTATAGATATACTTAGGATAAATTTAAATGTCTTTCCCATATGCTTTTATTTTGGGAAAAAGAATTAATTGTGAAATGTTAGCATAAAAAGGTAAGTTGTTGAGAATGGAATGATACAAATTTCCTACATAATGTTAAGTTTATTTAAATACTATAGCATGGATAATAGTTCAATTTAAACTTTCAAACATAATTATAATTGGTGGAATGATGTTCATTTTTCTGGAAGTCATGCAACTTTGGCAGTTCTTTCATCCTAAGCAGATTTCAAGTTCAGTTCCTAATTGGCGAAGGAATTGGGCAGTTTCAAGTCAGAGGCTTCCAGGCATTACATCATTATTCTCAACAGTTATTCATTCATTAGATTTGTTAGTCCTTACTAAATTTATGGGAATCCAATGAAGACTTACATATATTTCACATGTACAGTAGCATGTTTTCAGAAGAAATTACAAAATTAATTAGTTAATGAATGGACCTAAAGGATACTTTTTAAAACATGAATTTGTTTCTTAAAAAATTTTTTTAACGTTTATTTTTGAGAGAGACAAAGAGAGAGAGAGAGGACGTGGGTGTGTGCATGCAAGCGGGGGAGGGGCAGAGAGAGGGAGACACAGGATCTGAAGAAGGCTTCAGGCTCCGAGCTGTCAGCACAGAACCGGACACAGGGCTCGAACCCACAAATTGTGAGATCATGACCTGAACCGAAGTCAGATGCTCAACTGACTGAGCCACCCAGGTGCCCCAACTTTTTTCCTTCTTTTAATTTTTTTTAATGTTTAAAAACATGGGTTTGTTTCTTAAAAATGTTTTTAGTTACTACCCTTTGGGTGACATTCTAAAACTTCGTTCCTTTAAAAAAAAAAAACAACTTAGCAATTTCCATTCTTGTATTGCAAATATGAATTTACGTGCTTTTAGAAGGTATTTTCTGGAATATTTAAATGTGTAATAGCTAATCTCACTAAAAGTAGAGTTCATGATTTTTCTTAGGAAGCATTGTCTACACAAATACAAAAGGAATAATTTATTTATGTTGAGCTTAGTGAATAGGGGCAAGTGCCCTGTTAACATTTGTAGTTTGTATTGTCTTTTTCAATCACGGAGTTTCAAAATATATGTTCTTTGTTCTCTTAAAAGGAAAAAAAAGACTTTTATAAAATGAGGGATCTTTTTCCTCCTTAATGTAGGATACATATAATTTTCCTTTAAATTGACATCTGGGAATCAGTTGTATGATAAAACACGGCTGCTTTTCCAGCTATCTGGGCTTCTGGCAGACTGGTTTCTGGACTGGAGACAGAGACTGAGTGGTAACTGAGTGGCTGGCATGATTATGGCATTTAACTTGAGTCTTTGTGGTGGGTTAGTGGAACCTCTTTGGAGTTCTTTTCTCCCTCTTGCTGATATGGACAATGATCTTTTTTATATTTAGCATTAAAGAGTTCTTAGGGCCACTGCTGATTGTAGAAGGCAGACAACCCAGCTGTGTCCAAGGCACATGAAGGGACTCCATTCTTTTTGGCTTGTCTCTTCAAACAGATGGCATTTGAAAAAAGATAAATATTGCACTTTATATATACCTGAGAATACACAAAAATGGAATTAGCATCATATATCAAGACCTGGTGCTTTTTTTCCCCCTAACATTTATAATGTACCTTCTTATTTATCAGTAGAAACTTGAAGGGGGGCAGGCAGGCAAGAAATGAACTTACCTAAGGGATTTCT
Organism: Panthera uncia; assembly: GCF_023721935.1. Classification (NCBI taxonomy): domain Eukaryota; kingdom Metazoa; phylum Chordata; class Mammalia; order Carnivora; family Felidae; genus Panthera; species Panthera uncia. The sequence goes on along the minus strand of NW_026057577.1, from coordinate 22,487,056 downwards.
GGACAAGATATGGTGATTACTTGACTACAAATGCAGCCAGCCCAAAGTCCCTATTTCACCTTCTTTGACTTAAATGATTGCTGACATCTTGGATTTTCCTTAAGGCTTATAAAAGGAACATCTGTTAGAAGTATATTATAGACTCTTCTAAATTATCCATAAATTACTACAACACACTTTTTTTGTCACGTAAACATGACTTTCTTTAAAAAGTAGATACATTTGGTGAAACTTCAAATATTCTTATATTTAGTGACATTTCCTCTAAAATGTACACTTTTCAGTAAATCCTCCTTCAAAAAGGAGGATTGGGGATTTACTTTTTAATATATTGACTTTTTTTTTTTTTTCCAACGTTTTTTATTTATTTTTGGGACAGAGAGAGACAGAGCATGAACGGGGGAGGGGCAGAGAGAGAGGGAGACACAGAATCGGAAACAGGCTCCAGGCTCCGAGCCATCAGCCCAGAGCCTGACGCGGGGCTAGAACTCATGGACCGCGAGATCGTGACCTGGCTGAAGTCGGACGCTTAACCGACTGCGCCACCCAGGCGCCCCTATATTGACGTTTTTAAGAAAAATTCCACTTGTGAATCTGAAACTCCTTTTTAGAAAGGTGAGATCAAGTTGCAAATGTTAAAGTTTATAAAATGTAAACTTTGAAGCCTTTGTGCAAAGTGAAATATGGATGGATTTCACTTTAGGATAACTTTCATAAAATCATCCAGTTGTAGGACCTAATACATGATCTCAGTATCTGAAAGCATGTAGAGGAGTCACTTGCCCTCTGCTTGAATACCCCTGCTCACAGGGCTCTCACTCACTCACCCTGTTGTGAGGCAGGATTTCATTGTTGGAACCCTGGTTATTCATCCTTTGTATGATTATGGTCCTGCCTAAACTGAACATTTAGCATACAGATAGCCCATCCCTTATTGTCTAATTCAGTGGGAATATGGTCATGGTGAATTCTCTAGAAAGAGGCAGCCACCATCTTTAAGTTGCATAATGAAACTTGAAATCTAATTACAAGCTATTGAGTTATTCTATGTATTTTTGTTCATCCACCCACATTTTGGGTAGTGAAGTAACTGGGGCAGCTATACAGCCTACTCAGACCATGTCTCCCAAGAATAAGAACAGAGGCAGGCAAAGCTAGGGTTTTCGTGAGTTGTCGGAGTTGGGTAGACCAGACCTAAGTTTGTTCAGAAATAAATGATGCATGTATGAATCAACATTAATAAATTGGAATTTATAATAAAGTATGTGCAGTAGGTTGGTTCAGCCCATGAAGTAACAGCAAATTAGTGTGACCAGGAATATAAGGAAGCGTGGTGTGAGAAGAATCTGGCATATTATGCGAAATTCTATACACAGTGGATTTGATACTTCCAAGAAAAGTATAAGCGATAGTTTTTAGAAAACATTCCTTCCATTGTAATTTTGTTATATAAAAGAAATACACATTTATTACAAAGCAATTTAGAAAATAAACAAAAAATATGCAAGTATTTATAATTCCTCCAGTCAGAATGAATCATTTTATAACATTTTGGAGGATATGCTTTGAATCTTTTTTTCTACTACACATATAAAGTTTACGAAGCATGGGATCTTTCCATTCTTACTGGAATCCACTGTTCTGTAACATGAAATCTACTTTTATCCTGCTTCTCATTGCTGTTATGAAATACGTTACTTTGTAGACCTATATAGTTTCCCTGCATATCATATCAATGAGGGCTGCTCATTACATTCTGTACAATCATGCCATGTTTGTAATGTTACTTTCTTGATGTCACAGATGAGGGAACTTTGCCCAGGTCAAACTTAGAGTAGCAGTGAGGAGTATAAGGACAGGAGAATATCACACAATCTAATTTAAGACCTTAAACTCAATTCCTGTGATAGAGCTGACTGCCTTCTATTTCTCGATTAGCTGACATTTAGGGTCACTTCCAGGTTTTCCTTTTTTTGTTGGCTTGTTTGTATTTTAGCAATTACGTGATAAGAATCTATGCAGGTAAATATATGCCCCGGATTTTATTCTTAGGATTTAGCATACAAATGCAACTGCTGAGTTGTTGAGTATGTGAAAATGTAAAACTTTTGATATGTTCTGTTTATTTCCCTCTAAAAAGGCTTTTTTAAATGACTTACTCCTTTGATTCTGTGTTTAGAAAGTCTTTCAGTACTCCCAAATCTTATAAATATCTATAGTTTTTTCCCTAGAGCTGTTGAGATTTTCTTTCTTTATACTTTTTTAACCATAAGTGAGAATATATAGGAGGGTAATTTTTATTTTTAAATAAAGTAAATTTATAAACATTTATTTATCGTGTATCTTTTGAGTGCTTATTGGTAGGCTAAGTAGTTGGAACTCAAGCTACAAAGAAAAATTATATAACTCTTCTGTTAGAAGCAAACTATTTAAAGGACAGTGGTGATCATCTACTTAAACATTAAAAAGTGATGCACTATGTAAATACCATAATAGGAGTAGGAACAACTTTACGTGAGAAGTCAGAAATTCTTCCTGATTAAGACAGAATTAGAAAAGCCTTCCTTCAATTAATCTGAGTGAAAAAAATACTACTCATTATAGTGAGAGAAGTAGTTTTGGACTAATTCTTGTAATGATATTACAAGATACAGAATGATTGACTTTTTGCTAAATAACATTATTTAAACTTCATACTTAATTACCAATTACCACAATCACTGAGCTGAACTTGTTTTATAGAAATAAGATCTCTGCCTTTCTCTGCCCTCTAAAGATTTAGTGAGAATGAAATTAGAAGGAACAGAGAATGTTACCAACCACGGATGTCCAACTCACATGCGCCCACACGCACGTGTGCACACACACACACACACACACACATTTCTGCACTCGTGAGGCTGTTCAGAACATTTTATAACCTTGCACTCTCTAAGCTAAACTTAGCCTTAAATGGGCATCAGAGAAATACCAAAAGATCTGTGGGAACTTTACTTTTTGGCACTAGCTCAGATGACATCCTTATCTTGAATGCCATTAAGAACAGAAGGGAAAGAAAATGAGAGCAAAAAAGCAGACAGTGCAAAGCAAAAAAGAAGGAAGGGAAGAAAGAGAATGGGTGAGAGAAAAGGAAGGTGTAATGTTCATACTAGGAGTGGAGATGCTTGGTCCTAGAAAGGAAGCGTATGCATCTGAGAGATAATCATTGACTGATCTGATATGGGAGAAGCTGGGGTTCCCACTTCTCAGTCTTTGCTTTAAAGCTTGCTGTTCAGATATGTGAAGTAAGATCAAATGTGTTGGCAGCCTGTTAGATGCTTTATTTATGAAACTCCTTTGAATTAATGCAGTGAGTGTTTTCATTCATCCAGCTCTAAGTGCCCTTATTTATACATTTCTTTGTTTTTGGTTTATCTACCTAGAGACCGGGAAACCTGCAATAGAAAATTTAAATCATTAACATGTTTTATATTTGTGTAACTCCGTAAATATTTTCCTCTTTTCCTATTTCAACATGAAGTTGGAAAACATTAGGGACTAACTGGTGTGGAACCTCAGCAGGGCTACTGCTCATACATACACACACACACACACACACACACACACACGTGTGCACACACATACGCATGAATTAAATATAATGAAATGTTACATAGGATTCATTCAAAAGTAATAATAAAATATGCATGTGCACTCTGTATATTTGACCCTTGAACAACATAGGTATGCACTCTGCAGGTACAATTATATGTGGATTTGTTTCAGTAAATACAGTCTAGTACTGTAAATGTATTTTCTCTTCCTTACGATTTTCTCAATAACATTTTTTTTCCTCTTATCTTACTTAATTGTAAAAATATAGTGTGTAATATACATTACATACAAAATATGTGTTAATCAATTGCTTGTGTTACCAATAAGGCTTTTGGTCAAATAATAGGCTGCAGATGGTTAAGTTTGGGGAATCAAAAGTTATATGTGAATTTTCAACTGTACTGGGGTTAGTGCCCCTAACTTCTGTGTTGTTCAAGGATCAAGTGTATGTCAAAAAATCCCAGACATTATAAATTCCTAAATAACATCTGTATCCAGGGGTTTCAGATAAAGGACTGTGGACCTGCAATTATTTCATGAAATTGTTGGAAGGATGAAAAGAAATAATGTGTTAGGCTCCTGATATGTAAGAGGCAGAGTGACTAGCATGTGGTAGACAGCCACTAAGTGATATTTGTTGTAAGAAAACAGGATGTAGTCAGAATCAGAACTGAATATTAAGACCCGTAGGACCTTGGAAATGTGATTGCCCTCCCTCATCCTTGTTTCTGCATATAAAATACGGGCCTATCATGTCCTTCTTATTTTTGTGATTTAAATGACACAATATAACATTTGGCATCCAATAAATGATAATCATTGATGCTAATCTCTTTCAATTGTACTGCCCAGTTATCAAAAAAAAGTAGATATGGTGGCTGACTGTTGAAAATGGAATAGTCAAAAATGAAATTTTGAATGGTGAGTAGAGGATTTTATCAGTTGCTTAAGTCGTACAAATAAAGTTTCATGCAGTTCTTACTGAGAATAAACGCTGTATTTTAAGAGAGGCTCACCTTCCTGGTATGAGAATTAAATGAGAGACAAAGTACCTAGCCAGGGTGTGGTACAGTAAGTGCACATTGAATGATCAGCTAGCATTGTGGAAAATAAAAACGAGATATGATTTGCTCTCTTAGGCAAAATTGTCTTGGGTGAGAGAGATAATTCCCGGTTGCTGGGACTGTATCAGATCAGGGTGCATCAGTTGTGAATAATCTAAGCTTCATTGCTTTACCTTTTGTGGGGTTCTTTGGGATCATACACAAAAATAAACTGAAAGATATTGTGTATCATTATCATTACCTTGCATATTATATATTTGAACTTTTAGATCCTACTTATCTTGCTTTGACATACTTGTGCTCTAAATACCAGCATTGTTATCAGTAGTTACTCAGTATTTCACTGGTCTCTTTGGTCTTAGTCCCCTGCTTCCTGGTGCACAAGGTCTATTTGTGAGCATTTCACAGTGGAACTGATATATATGTAAGGTCTGTTTTGCTCAGCATACTTGTAATCACCAGTCTTGCATATTGTTCAATCTCACAGAAAGAGTTTGGGGAGGGTCTTCCCACAGTCCAGAGAATAGTCCCTCTGTGAGGCTTTCCTTGGCCACCATCCATCCCCTGCCTCAGTTTACTTTTTAGGCAAAATTGAGCCTGCTGTCCTTTTATCTACCTGTCATGTATTCCATTCCTGTAGAATAGTTTTCTTCATCATGGTGTTGACTGCTGGCCTGTGTGTCAGTGAACCTGTGAGGAGCAGAGCTTTTTATCTGAAGCTGCCTTTGTGTTCCTTCTTCTCCACACAGTGCACAGTGCAAGGCATACTAGTTATGGGACTGCACAAACATTGGGCTTCCAAGTAGAAGAAATAGGATGAAACAAACTACAGACGTGGTAGAGGGCCTTGGATGCTCGTGCAGTCTTATTTATTATAGAGACTTTAAGACACAGTGAATGAAACGGAAGAGTAGAAGGTGAGACTGGGCCACTAGACTTGGACCTTAATATACAAAGTCTGGAATGCCAAGTCGAGAGGCTGCCCTCTGGTCAGCGGGCACTGTGGAGAGGGATCGCGAAGGACTATTGTACTTGAAAGTAATTCTCTAAGAGAGGTTACTCTGGAATAGCAAACAAAAAGGAGTGGAGGGTGGAGAAACTGAGACAGAGACACCATTCAGAACTCATTGCATGTCAACTAGATAATAGCAATGGGTATATTATGTTTGTGTGTTTTCACTGAGATTATGATTTATGTGTGTGTAAAATTAGATAGCTAGTATTAATTTGGAAAGGAAAATTATGTAATATTGGGGAAAATGATAGTTACTGGACATTTACTATGATAAATGCTTGAGAGGAATTAATACAACTCAGAGATACCATTTTTTTAGCATGACATTAACAGATCAGGAAACTGAGGAAGAAAGAGGCAAGGCAGTTTGCCCAAATTCACCAGATACTAAAGGGAGAAAGTACGGTTTGAACGCAAGTGATACAACCTCAAAACTCATGAACTTAACGAAAACTTTAAGTGAAATACAACATTGCCGAAGTCAATATATATTCCCACTCTGTAGAACTGTAGTGTGTCAGTGAATGATAAAAAGGTACATGGCGCCAATCTGACGAAAGAGATGGCTTGCTATTTTTGTATTCTTCTGTCATCTGGCCTAGGGAAATGTATTTGGTATGTAAATTTCATATTATACCTCTGAATTCATATACCCAGAGATTATTTATGTGTGTGATTTTCTAAAATAGTTATTCAAGACTCATCATGCTTAAAACTAAATTGAGACTTCTGTTTCCAGCCAAGAGGGACTAGCAGGAACCTGATTAAGCCTCCTTCCTGAAAAGAACTAAAAAACAGAATAAAATATATTAAACAATGGTTTTCAAGATACTGAACATCAGATAACAAAATATGAGTAGTCCCCAAAAGAAGAACTTTGTTAGGTTTCCACAGGTTGCTATTTCAGGGAGGTTGTTTTGTTTTTTGTTTTGTTTAGTTTTGGTATAGCCAGACAGACTTCTTAAATTGAGATGGGATTGAGCTTCTGGGAAGACCAAGATGGCTAGGGTTCCCAGGGCTAGAGAGAGGAGGGGAGAATGCTGTATATAGAACTCAGAAGATACTCTGGATATCTTCAGCGGGCCTCTCTCAGATTTTCATTAGAATACTGGTCAGCATATGCATATGAGGAATGTGCAGGAGGCTAGAGAAGGGAGTCACCCAAAACAATTAGAAAGAATGATACTGAGAGCGCACACAACCCCATAAATACTTCCTTTCCCTCAAACCAGAATGGAGGACCACAGACTCTGTGAGACAATGGTTAGAGTACTTAGAACAGTTCCTTCTTCAGTAGTGGGGAATAATCAGCTACAGACTAAATGCCCTAGTCCTGCTGGATAAATTATAAAATCAACATCCAGGAGGTTCAAACATCCAAGAGCAAAGTTCAACAATATTTATAAGACTACAAAACTACTAAGCACTCAGTACGGTAAAATTCACATCTAATCAAATATTCTTCTTCAAACATTTTCTGTAAATAAGCAGTAGAGTATGGTCATAATGAGAAGTAATATCAATTTGACAAAATCCATCCAGAACCTACATGGATGTTAGAATTTGCAGACTAGGAAATTAAAACGGCTATTATCAGGATTTTCCAGACATGCATCAAGCTAGAGGGAAGATTCAAATGTGAGAGATGTGAAATCCAAATTGAATCTCTAGAGATGAAACATATTCTGGATGGAATTAATGGCAGGTTAGACATTGTAGATGTAAAGCTTAGTGAACGTGAAGATGTAGCAATAGAAATTACTTAAAATGAAACACAGGGGAAAAAATGTTAAAAAAATATAGGAGCGCATCAATGAGCTTTGTTAACAACTTCCACTGAACACATATACACATAATTGGAGTTATCACAGGAGTGGTGGTAGAAAAAACATACTTGAAAAAATGTGCAGAAATTTTCCAAGTTTGATGAATTCTGTAAAGTGACAGAAGATCGATGAATCCCAAACAAAGAAACAATGAGAAAACTATCTCAAGGGACAACATAATGGAATTGCTGCTAACTACATAAACAGAGAAAATTGTATAAGCAGCTGGAGAGAAAAAAGACTTTTTTTTTTGGTACAAAGTTAAAAAAGAGAAGGGTCACAAAAAATTTCTTCTCAGGAACAGTGCAAGTGAAAAGACACTGGAACAGCATACTTAAAGTACTTCAACTAAAAAAAAAAGTCTTTCTAGAGTTCTCTATCCAGGAAAATATCTTTCAAAAACATGTAAAATAAAGCTTTTTAAAAAATGTTTATTTTTTAGACAGAGCACGTGCGCCTGTGTGAATGAATGCATGAGTGGGGAAGGAGCAGAGAGAGAGGGAGACCCATAATCTGAAGTAGGCTCCAGGCTCTGAGCTGTTAGTAGAGTCCTTCCTACACAGAGCTTGTACCCACGGGCCATGAGATGATAAGCTGAGCAGATTTGGGATGCTCAACTGACTGGGCCACCAAGGCGCCCCAAGCTTTTTTTAAACAAATAAAAGATGAATTCACCACCAGTAGACCTGCACTTCAAGAAATGTTAAAGGCGGTCCTTCAGGTAGAAGAAAAGAATCCATATAGGATTCTAAGAAGCAATTGGGTACTTAAACAGAAATAATTACAATTTTCTGTAGAGTTTATAGCCGATGTGGTTGTGAAATATATTAAAACAGCAGTACGGAGGCTGGGAGGTTCTTACACTGTCAAGTAGCATAATATTACTTGAAGACAGATTTTGGCAAATTAAAGATGTGTACTCTTAAGCCCTAAAGCAACCACCAAAAAATACAGAGTTGTAACTAGTGAGTCAATAAAAGATGATGAAATGGAACAAAAATATTCAAAGCAGCGAAATAAGATAAGGCAAATAAATGGACAATTAGAACACAATTGGAAAGTGATAGAGTTAAACCTGACCCTATCAGTAATTGTTTAAATGTGAATGGTCTCAACATCCATTGAAAAGGCAGAGATTGTTATCATAAAAAAACTTATTATGTATTGCCTGTAAGAAATCTATTTTAAATAGGAGATGCTAATAGATTAAAAGCAAAAGGATTAAAAAAGAAATATCTAGCTAATACTAATCAAAAGAAAGCTGGAGTGGCCTCCTATCAAAGTAGATTCCAGAGCAAAGAACATCTGGCATGAAGGTCATTTCATAATAAGTAAGAAATCACTAAAGGGGATATAACAATTCTGAATGTTCACACACTTCATAACATGGCTTCAAAATACATGAATTAAAAGCTGGTGAAACTGCAAAGAGGAATAGACTAAACCACAGTTATGGCTGGAGATTTCAGCACCTCTCAATAATTGAGAGAAGCAGCTAAAGTTAATAAAGATATAGAAGACTTGAATATCACTGTCAACATACACGATGAGTTTAATGTTTATGGAATACTCTGTTGTACAATAGCAGAGAATGTACATTCTTTTCAAGTGCATGTGGAACATGCAGCAAGATAGGTCATATTCTGAGTCATAAACCAGGTTTCAATAAATTACATGATGTGTGTTCTCATTCCGAAATGGAATTAAATCAGAATTCAATAACAGATTTCTGCAAAGTACTTTCAGTAATTGTGTAATTCATTTCTAACACCTATGGATGAAAGAAGAAATCAAAAGGGAAAATAGAAAGCATTTTGACTTGAATGAAAATAGAAACACAATATATCAAAATTTGTGGAATGCCTGTAACAGTAGTTAGTGGGAAATTTATAGCCGTAAGAACTACATTAAGAAAAGAAAGGTTTCAAATAAGTGAACTCAGCTTCTTCATTAAAAAGTTAGAAGCAGAAGAGCTAATTAAACCAAAAATAAGCAGAAGAAAAAGAAATAATAAAGCCAAAGTGAAAATAAATAAAATACCAACAAGAAAAGTAAGAAAATCACTGAAATTAAAAGCTAGCTCATTAAAAAGATCAACAACATATTGATAAGACTGTATCCACAATGATGAGAGAAAAGCAAAGACAGAAATGATCAGTATCAGGAATGTGAGAGGTGATATCACTACAGATTTCATTGATGTTAAGTGGGTAAAGGAGACAATATCATGAAAAACTTTAAGCCAATAAAAACAAAGTGGACAATTTCTTTTTTTTTTAAATTTTTTTTTAACGTTTTATTTATTTTTGAGGCAGTGAGAGACAGAGCATGAACAGGGGAGGGTCAGAGAGAGGGAGACACAGAATCCGAAACAGGCTCCAGGCTCTGAGCTGTCAGCACAGAGCCCGACGCAGGGCTCGAACTCACGGACCAAGAGATCATGACCTGAGCCGAAGTCGGCTGCTTAACCAATTGAGCCACCCAAGTGCCCCCAGAGTGGACAATTTCTTAAAGGACAAATCAGTAAAGCTCACTCAAAAAGAAAGAAATAACACAAATATCCCTATATTGATTAAAGGCATTGAATCTGTAAAAGCCTTCTCATAAAGAAAATTCCTGACCTAGGTGGCTTCATTGGTGAATTCTACCAAACATTTAAGGAGGGAATAATGCCAATTGTATGCAGGCTTTTCTAGAAAACTGAACAGGAGTTAAAGCTTCCCACCTCATTCTGTGAGGTTGAATTACCTTGATACCCAAACCAGAAAAAGACATTTCAGGAAAAGAATATAACATACAAATATTTATCATGTTGCAAAGTTTCTCAGAATTTTAGCGATGTGTATCAACAAATACCTTGGAGGGTAATATAACAAATTGGGATTTATCCCAGGATATTAAAAAATAATCAGTGTAACTCACCATATGAACAGTTTTTTAAAATCCTATGGTAATCTAAATGGCTGCAGAGAAAAAAAAAAACAAACAAACAAAACTTTTGACAAAATCTATTCCCCCAAACTGTCAACAAACTAGAAAAAATAAGAGAACTTCCTCAGTGTGATTAAAGGGCATTTCTAAAATGCCTGTAGCTGACCTTACACTTAATGATGAAAAGCCAAATTCTTTTACCCTAATATCAGGAACAAAGCAGGGAGAGTCATTCTTGCCACCTCATTTGAACATTGTAGTATTTAGTTCTAGGAAGGGCAATAAGACAATAAAGATAAAAGTCCTAGAGATTGGAAGGAAAAAAGTAAAAACTTATAGATGACATCACAGTCTATGTAGAAAACAAGTTTAGCAAGATTGCAGAACACAAGATCAATTTACATAAGTCAGCTGTACTTCTTTACCAGCCATCAACTGAAAATCCAATTTGAAAGCGATACCATGTGCAGTACCATTCATAAATAATGAAATTCTCAGGGCTAATTATGAGAAAAAAATGTATAAGATTTGTATACTGAAAACTATAGGACATTGCTAAGCAAAATTAATGAAGACATAAATAAATGGAAAAATATCCTTTGTATATGGATTGGAATACTCAGTATTGTGGGATGCCTCTTTTCCCCAAATTAATTTGTTAGATTCAACACAGTTCTGATAAAAATGACAAGAGAATTTTGGAGAAATTGAGAGAGTGATTATAAAATTCATATGAAAATGCAAAGAACCTAGGAAAGTCAAAATACATTTGAGAAAGAACACAGGATTTCAAGTTTATTATCCAGCTATAGTAATCAAGAGAGTTTGGATAAAGATAGACAAATGGAGAACCCCCAAGCATACCCATAAATAGGACAAAGTTGCAGGTAAGTTTTTGGAGTCTTTTTAATAAATAGTGCAGGAACAATTGGATATCCATATGCTGCAAACAAATTAACTTTTGATCCATACCTCCCACTAATTATAAAACCTAAGGTAAAATGAATCATAGAGCTAAATGTGAAACCTAAAGCAATAAAACCTCTAGAGGAAAACACAAGATCTTTATCAGTTTGGGTTAGGCACAAATCATTAACATACCACCAGAAGAATGACACCCTCCCCCCCCCCAAAAAAAAAGAGAAATCAATGAATTGCATTTCATCAAAATTAAAAAACTCTAGTCTTTAAAGATATTGTTAAGAGAATACGAAGTCAAACAAGTAGTAAAGATAATTTGTTAATCATATGTCTGATAAAGGACTTGGGTGTGGACTAATATATAAAGAATTCTCCAAACTCAATAGTAAGAAAACAAAGCACCCAATTAGAAAAATTGGCAAAGATTTGTGGAGACGCTTAATTGCAAGCAGAGATAAATGAATGACAAACACATAAAAATAAGTTTAACATCATAGTCATTAGGGAAACAAATTCTGGGGCACCTGGGTGACTTAGTCAGTTAAGCATCCAAATTTGGCTCACATCAGGATATCACATGGTTGGTTGGTTCGAGCTCCATGTCAGGCTCTATGCTGACAGCTCAGAGCCTGGAGTCCGCTTCAGATTCTGTGTCTCTCTCTCTTTCTGCCCCTCCCCTGCTCGCACTTTGTCACTTTCGCAAGTAAGCATTAAAAAAAATTCAGTGTGATATTACTGTCACTATGTTGGAACTTTCACATGTTGCTGGTAAGAATGTAAATGGTACAACTACTTTGGAAACAGTTTGTCAGTTTCTTAAAAATGTAAACATATACCTATTATATGATGTAACTGTTCCAGTTATTTGCCCCCAGGTAAATGAAAGCATATATCCAAACAAAGACTTGAAGTCAAGGCTCATAACAATTTTATATGTAATAGCTCCCAAACTGGAAACAATCCAAATGTCTCTCAACAGGTGAATGGATAAGCAAGTTGTTGTATATTTATACAATGGGATACTTCTCAGGTATAAAAAGTAATGAACTACTGATGCATGCAGTATTGATGAACTTCAAAATATTTATGCTAAATGAGCGAAAGCACACAAAAAGGTACATTCTGTCTGAATTTATTTATATATAATTCTAGATAATTCAGACTTTTGTGACAAGTAGCAGACCAGTGATTGACAAGGGATGGAGAGGTGTGTGGATGGACAAGACAGAAGAATTTCAAGGAAGCTTTGGGCAATTTTGGGGGGGGCGAGTGATGTATGATCATTATGTAGGTTATAGTGATGATTTCATGGGTTCATACTATATATAAAAACATGTATACTTAAAGTATTTGCAGGGTAGTGTTTATCAGTTGTACATCAGTAAAGCCATTTAAAGAATTGAGCAATTTCAAAGTTATTGTTCAAACCAATTTAACTTTAGATTTTTAGATTAATGCCTCTGACCATGTATGCTTTATCCACTTGTAGAAAAATGGCATGTGTATTAAAATCTAAATTTAACACCTTTTACAGAACTAGTTGGTGCTGAACACTAATATGCAAAATGAATAAACCCCAGTGCATAACTTCCTGAAAGAAGTAATTGATATGTAGTAGGTAAGGTGGGGGAGTCTTGGGGAATAGAAACTATATGTCCAAAAAAGTGTGTTGATATTGTAATAAATATAATCCAGTCACCTCTTCCCTGGGGAGGATGCTTTCTCCATCCACTGCTAGCATTAAACTCATGCTCACTTGCAATTAGGGATACAGTGAGGACACTTCCTGAATCATTCTACTTCCATCTTTGGGGGAACTTTATTTGGGGACTCTGAGAAAGCAGTGTCAATAATTATTGTCTCCATAATCCGCGTAGATGTCTCAAGGAGCAAGTGGCCAAGGAGACAGGAGATATCCTTAGATAAATAGTAGGAGTACATTTTTATTCCTTTTAGTCATAGCAGCCACATCCTCTCAAGGAGCTAAGGACTAAATTTATGTTGAACAAAGTTATCACAGCACATCGAGAAGTTTTGTTTTGTTTTTTGGGTTTTTTTTTTTTTTTTGCCTGCCTATTTTTGTTCATTCAGAGATTTTGTCTTTGCAAAGTTAGTGTGAAGTGTTTTCCAACATAAACTATTTTAAACTCACTTAAACATTGTACCAATCTCCCTTCAATATTGTTACTATTTTGGCTTAAAACTTTAAAACTGGATTAATATACTTGGGCCATCATTTCTTGATTTATTAACATTATACAGTTTCTGTTATCTCTCCACCATAAGGGAAGTATGTATATGTTGTATCCTTACTATTATTTTACCACACCTGTTGGTTGACTGGATTTTGTCATCAGAGCTTTTTCTAGGAAATGTTCATGAGTGCTTTCTCATTGTGTACATTGTCAACCTTGCCTTACACTTAAACTCTGACAGAAGTAGATATATATTGGGGACTTCTACTTTTCCCTTCTTATTTTTATAGATATCTAGTTATTTTCTGTCACTGAGTGTGCTATGAAGAAGTCTGAATCTAGCCTGATTTTTTTTTTCTCCTCGCTAATTTATTTGATGTTTTTTCCCCAGATACCTGAACAATTTGTACTGTGTGATTATATATATCATTTATTCTGTGTGAACTTTAGTGAAAGTGGTGTGATCATTTGAGCTGGACTCAGAGTGCCTTCCATTAATTTTAAGGAAATTTTCTTGTGTTATATCTTTGGATAGTTCTGCTACTTGGATAGGTTCACTACTTCAAGTGTATTGATTTTTTTATCAGACTTTTGAGCTGTTTGTTCTTTAATTGGTTCTGTAGTCATAATTCTTTTCTATCTGTGTCTCTTCTGTTTTTCTTTTTTAAATTAATTTAGTGTTTTTATAATTGAGTGAGATGTTTTTATTTTGTCTTTAGGTTTTTAACTTCTTTAGCTAAGTTTTCCTTTTATTGGATATTTCTGTTTCATCTAATAGCCTTTTTATTACTTACATAGCTCTTGACAGATTGTTCTTTAGTTCCAAGACATCATGCAATTATCTTGTTTCCTTGACTATACTTTTTTTCTTGTAAAGGAGTATTCTTGTTTTTTAATATGTTTTGTACCTTGTATAAATCATTATAGTATGTTATATAGTTCCTGACCCATTTCTTCTTGTCTCCTGCTTGCTAATTTAAATGGGCAGCTCTGTCCAAAACTTCTATTTGCACTAACTTGGTGTAGGTGAATTTTCCTTTTCTCCCTTCCCAAATTACCTGAATTGTCTTCCTGTCTTAGCTTCTGTTTGAGAGCCAAGGATTTCAGGTGCTTTATGTTCTGAGCCCAAAAAAGGGTAAGAAGACTTGAGCTGGGATTTGGACATCTTTTGATTAAAGAGTCTGAGCTTTGAATGTTCTCAGGTTCTTCTTTGCATGTATTGTTCAGGATCACTCCATCTGGTCATGGCAGTATTCTCTTTTCAAAGAGGAGAATCCTGAAATTTAAAGTATTTCTCCCACTTCAGCTGAAGTCCACAGTGTCTGCCCCTTTGCTTTCAGAGAATCATGCTTGGCATTGAATTTCCTCATTTGCCCCATCATTGTCCAGCAGCGGTCTCCTCCACCCCATAATGACAGGCGTTGGCTCAGCCTCTTGCTGTCTAAGAATGTTTTTTCCTTATGTTCTTTCTGCCTCCTCTTCTCCTATTGCATGCTGGGGATAATTGACCCTGTGTGGTAAGGATCAACCTGTCTTCACTGTCTGGTATTTTCCCATCTGGTAGAGATCACCACCTCTGGTCCTCTCTGTTTTTCTGCTTTCTGATGAGTTGCTCTGTTGCCAGGTAGGGACGTTTATTCTTCATGTTTTCCCTGATTTCTCCATAAGCTGAACTCTCACTCAGCTTTCCGGGGGAAATCAATGAGACTTCTCAGGATTTTAATGAATCATTCTCATTCCATGTGTGATGTGAGGGAAAAGGGGTATGACCTTCTGTTTCATTCCTTGGCTGCTACTTTCAAATGCATTGCAGGATTTTGTGCTTGTATCCTATTTGGAGGGTCTGAGACTAATATTTTTTGTTAGCTTTTACTTTTTTTGTTGTTGTTTATATTATATTTGCTGTGCCTGTTTATATTGGCTGTGGGAAGGGGAGATTCTGTGGTATGGTTTCAGTCTCCAGTGTTTTCTAGGAAGTTGATACCACATTTAAATGTTTTTGACCTGAAATTATCTCAAGCCACACAGAAAGCCAGGTGTAGGGTCTTCTAATAGAAGATGATATAGTTTGGGATGTTGCAGTTATCATTTACAAGTAATATTGTGGTAGTTTATTTAGTGCATATTACTAAACCAGGAAACACAAGGTCTGAGTGTCTCATTTCTGTGGATTAAAGACTATGGTTCCCATGACCATACTTAATGTCATGGTTTAATGCATGCAAAATTCTTCCATATGGACAGTGCTGAATGTTTGTGAATTCTTCATCTGATTTGGAAATAGCATACAAGGCACATTCCAAATCTTGAGCAAGATCATTTTCATCTTTAAAAAAAAAAAAAGGGAATTATGTTCTGAATGTAACAGAGAGACTTTAATTAGAATTTAACAGATTAACTGTGTAATGTTCTTCAGTCAATTCATTTCTTGATTGAAAAATGACATTGGGCTAGATCAGTGTTTACTTATTTTTCTTAGTCATAGAAATCACCCTTTTTTTTTTTTTAATCAAAAATAATCCTCTGCTTTTCCTGTGGAGACTCAGATTTATTGCTCCGAATTCAAAGACTTTCACCATAGTTGCATATTATCACCAGGGAGCTTTTAAAAATCCTAACATGGAGACTTCACCTGAGATCAGTTTGTAAGAATCTTTGGAGCAGTAGGACCCATGCCCAAGCATCAGCTTTTTTTAAAGTCCCCACAAAAATTCCACTGTAACATGAATTTTGTGAAACACTAGTTTATCATGAAGTCCTTACAAAATATCCTGGACTTTTTTTATAGTTAGACAAATCTGAGGAATCATTTCTTAAAGTATCTTCAAAATTTTATCCATTAATTCAGTTGTTGTTACCTTTAGAGCCCTAAATGAAGCCATTCTGGATAAAATTTACTACTGGATTCTTTTGAACAGATTTATAATGTATTAAAATTCCATTATTAGAGTAGGCTTTGCTTCCCTCTGATGTGGCAAAATTGGATTTGAAAATAGTCAACTTTATCTTGTTTTTTTCCATGTCACATATTTTTAAATTCTGGTGACCTCAGTAAGAAGTGTACATTCCCTACCGTGGGCAAAACTGAACCAACAATGTTTAGAATGGCTTTAAATCTTGGCTTGGTTACTCTATGGAAAATTAAGTAATAATCCAAATATTCTCTTAAAATCGTATGTAGAAAACTGAACTTTTATTTAGTTTTTTTTTTAAAGACAAATCTCACTTGTTTGAAGCACCCGTATGACATCACATCTTGCTAAAGTTAAACCCTATAGCTTAGTCAATGATAACATTATAGTTTTGTAGATTATCATGCGATTATTCTAGTGTGGATTACAGTGAAATGTAGACAGAGGTATAACATTACATTTTTTTCATATAGTACTTTTCATATAATACTTTATAAACTTCCTCTTTTTAGAATAATTACTGGCATCCATAAGTATTCATTTCTCACTACACAACTCGGTATCTCTTGTCGCTTATAACTCTGCAGAACTAAGTAAGTGTAGTTTCTCTGCATCTGAGTGAGAGCCAGAGGGATTCCATGTCTTTCTTTTAATTATTTCAGGAGTGATTTGTGAAGTAGGTGGTATCTGAAAAGCTGTTTGATAAACAGACAGTTTGGAGGGCTTTGCCAGAGCCAGCGAATACTGAACAGCATTTTTCAGGCACATGGCCCTTCAGGAAAACACCTTGAGCCAGAACCAAAACAGATGAAAGAGCCGCTGAGCAGAGAGTGCCAAAGGAGATGAGGAAGGTACGCTGGGGAGTCCCAGTGGAAAGTATTATATGCATTAATTAAACCCAGAACTCTGTGGGGAGATGTTTAAAGGCTTTTCTGCTTATTAGTTAAGTATGATCAGGAGTATATATGCGAGTTTGCAGAAGATCTGGCGAGACCTTCCAGTACCTTCCCCGTTCCCATGGGGCCAGGCAGGAACCACTTTGATGTGGTCATCCTCAGATTCGTGTGGGCCTCTTCCTGGAATTCCGAGGGGGAGGTACATGTGCTGTGCCCTCTGAATTTCCTTTAACGTATCTAACATGCTGTCTCCACTCTGGGCTTCTTACGTGGGTCCCTCCTGCCTCCGTCCGATTTTCACAGTACTCTTAAGGATGAAGGGATCAGACTTTGCTTTTGCTTTTCCTTTCTAACAGAACTCTCTTAAGTCTTACTGTCTTCCTCTGGATGCCATCTCTGTAGCCAGCTTGGTGCCTGATAAGTGCTAGAAAGGGAGAGATTGACCTAAGGATAAGGAGTTCTGAGTTATTTCACAGAGTTTATATACTGTAACATATGTAAAGAATTTGGTACCTTGCTTGGTACAAATGCCTAAGAAATATTTTGTAGGATTTAATTACTAGAATTATGAAACGAACGCATCCAGTCACTGAATTCAAACCTGTTTGGAGATTTTTGTGTTGTTTATTTCAAATATTACAGCACAGAGGATCTGGCAGTATTAGCTCTGCCCGTACCCTTAGCTCAGTGATACGACTGTGATCTAGAAAACACGCCTCTTTTTCTTGAGACACTTAACTTTGCAATTCTAGATGTAGAATTCTAGATGACTGTATTGTGGATTACCCCACCCGGGGACTACAGCCGCCCTGGGCTAGTACAGAGTGGTTCTGAATCGTTCAGTCTATCTTCACGCCCATTAGGATGACAGTAAAGCAAAACCTTAAATAAAGGAATTACTTAACCAGTTAAGCACAGTAGGTAGTGATTCAGGGCATTTCTGAGAACTTTGAAGTGGACTCTAGGACCGTATACTTTAGTTTTCATTCATCTGAGGCTAGATTTATGGTGGTTACCAAACTGGGTCTATGAAATACAGCTCACGGTTCATAGTGGCCTAAGGAAATTTGGCTCACAAGGCTTTCAGGATTTGGGATTTCTTGGGTGTGATCATCCACAGCACGTTCATATGTGTCACATGTTAAATTCTCTTAAGCCTAGTCTTTGGCATTCTAGGTGTTGACATCCCACTGCCCTAGGAATCTTGGCTCTCAGGCTTACAATCACTCAAAGCCAAGAACCTCCTTCCCCACCTTATTTATATTTATTGAGGCATTTAGGAAAGGGTATCCCACAGTGTCCTAAAATGATTGCTTCATTTGCTCTTTTCTCTCTTTCATAGTATATTCTTTTTATTTATTTGCATGTCCTTTTATTTCTTTCAACAGTGTTTTGTAGTTTTCAGGGCATAAACTTTACATTTCTTATGTTAAATTTGTTCTTAGGTATTTTTTGATGCTATTGCAAATGGAATTGTTTTGTTTCATTTTTAAATGGTTTATTGCTAGTGTATAGAAATAAAATTGACTTTTTTTTTTGTGTATAGATCTTATGTCCTGCAACTTTGCAGGAGTTATTAATTCTAGTGTTTTTTAGTGGACAATTTAGGATTTTATATTTTTGTAAGATCATGTCATGTGCAAATAGTTTTCTTTCTTTTCAATATTTCAATAATCGATTCTCTCAATATTATGCGCTTCATTTCCTCCACAGCAGTGTCAAATAAAGCTATTAAGAGTAGACATTCTTGTCATATTCCTGATCTTTTTTTTTAAGATTATTTATTTTTGAGAGAGAGAGAGAGCACAAGTAGGGGAGAAGCAGAGAAAGAGGAGACAAAGAGTCCCAAGCAGACTCCCCACTGTCAGTGCAGCACCTGATGAAGGGCTTGGACTCATGAACTGTGAGATCATGACCTGAGCTGAAGTTACAAGTCAGATGCTTAACTGACTGAGCCACCCAGGCACCCCAGTCGTATTCCTGATATTAAGGGCACCCAGCCTTTCACCATTAAGTATGGTGTAACTGGTTTTTTGTTTGTTTGTTTAGTTTTTTGTTTGTTTATTTTTTTCCGGTGGCCTTTATCTTTACTTTTTATTATAAAAGGATGACGAAAAATTCCCTTCCATTCCTAGTGGTTAAAGTGTTTTTACCATGAAAGAGTGTTGGATTTTGTCAAATGCTTTTTCTGTCTTAGATGATAAGGTTATTTTTATTGTTTATTTCATTGATGGTGGTGTATTACAGTGATTGATTTCCATATGTTGAACCAACCGTGCCTTCCTTGTGTAAATTTCACTTGGTCATAGCATGCAGTCCTTTTTATATGTTGCTAAACTCAGCTGGTATTTTTTATTGAGGGTTTTTGTGTTTCTATTCAGAAAGGATATTGGTCTGCGGTTGCCTTTTTCTTGTGATGTCTTTATTTGGTTTTGGTATCAGTAATAGTGGCTTCACAGAATAAGTTAAAAAGTGTTCCTACCTCTTAGGATTTTTGATAGAGTTTGTGGAAAATGGGCATTAATACTTAAATGTTTGGTAGAATTCACCAGTGAAGCCTGGGCCTGGGCTTTTCTTTATGCGTAGTTTTTTGATTACTAAGTCAACCCCTTTACCTGTTACAGGTCCAGTCAGACTTTCTAATTATTCTAGAGTAACTTTTGGCAGTTTGCGTATCTCAAGAAATTTTTCTATTTCATATATTTCATCTGTTGGCACACTGTTCATACTCATAGTATTACTTTATAAGCGTTTTTTGTTTTGTTTTTTCTTTGTAGTATCAATTGTAATTCCCCCTTTTTAATTCTTGATGTTAGTAACTTGAATCTTTTCTTGGTCAGCCTCGCTAAAAGCTTGGCAATCTTATCTTTTCAAAGAACCAACTGTTGGTTTCATTGATTTTCTCCCTTAGTTTTCTCTTTTGTATTACATTAATGTGTGCTCTGATCTTTCTTTATTCTTTCCTTTTTTTTTTTTTTTTTTTTGCTTGCTTTAGGTTTAATTTATGCTTCTTTTTCCAGGGTCTTAAGGCCTCCTGACCTCAACTGTTTCTTGTAAGTAGTTAGCTATTAAATGTATTGTGGGTTCCCTTAAATACAAGGACTTGTTTTTCTCCTGCTGATTTTAAGATTTTCTCTTTAAGGTTTTTACTGTGGATCTCTTTGCAGTTATACTACTAGGAGTTTGTTAAACTTCTCATAGGTATGGGTTAATAGTTTTCATCAAGGACAGAAAGTTTCTGCTATTAATTCTTTTAATATTGTTTTTCTGGTCTTTTCTCTCCTTTTCTGTTGGTACTTCCTTTATACCTATATTGGTGTGTTTAATGGTGTCACACATTTCTCTGAGGCTCTCTTCACTTTTCTTCATTCTTTTTTTTCCCCGTCTACTCTTCAAATTATATGGTTTCTACTGATCTCTCACCAAGTTCACAAGTTGTTCCTTTTGCCACTTCAAATCTATTCTTCCTCCCATCTAGAGAATGTTTCATTTCAGTTATTATAATCTCTAACTCTAGGTTTTCTCTTTGATTCTCTTTGGTAATTTTTTGTTGATACTCTCTCTTCAGTGAGACATTATCCTCATACCTTGCTTTGCTTTGGGGTTTCGTTTTGGTTTTTGGAACATGTTTATAATGCTGTCTACAGTCTTTGTAAAGCCTGACATCTGAGTCCTCTCATGCCATTTCTGTTGCTTGCTTTTTGTTCCCTCTGGATATCATTGATTATGCTTTCCTGTGTCTTTCCAGGTCCTAAATAGTTTGTTGAAAACTGGACATTTAAGAGAATATACTGTCCCAGCTCTTGATATGTGCCCCCCAGGGGCTTGATGTTATTGTTTCCTTGCTTATTCAGTGACTTGTCTGAGTTCCCATAGCGAGGCCTGTTGCCCCTCTGATGTGAAGCCTCTGACATTGCTCCTCAGAGGGCACAATCATAGGCGCATACAGACTCAGCCCCAGAGTGACAGTGCTGTAAGTGACCCTTACAGTGCTGTAAGCTGGGCTCCTTTTGACTGTCCTTCGTCTCTCAAGCTGTCAGCTTTTGTTGGCCTCACTCCAACTGTTAGGCTCCAGTAATTGCCTACTGATTGCTTTTTTTTTTTTTTTTTAAGCAGTGCCCTGGGGCATATGTTGCTCTACAATCCAGTCCAATTAAATTTAGGCCAATTTCCAGGAGTAGGTTTTGAGGTTCATTTTTTTAAGAATTTTTTAATGTGTTTCTGTTTTTGTTTTTTTTTTTTTTTTTTGTGGTTGTGGTTGTTTGTTTTGTTTTTGAGAGAGAGAGAGAGAGACAGAGAGAGAGAGACAGAACACAAGCTGGGTAGGGGCAGAGACAGAGGAAGACAGAATCCAAAGCAGGCTCCAGCCTGAGCTGTCAGCACAGAGCCTGATGCGGGGCTTGAGCTCACAAACTGCAAGATCATGACATGAGCTGAAGTTGGACGCTTAATTGACAGAGTCAGCCAGGCACCCCAAGGTTCATTTTTTAAGCTTTCTTCTGACGCCAGGAGGACTCTTAAGTTATCTCTCATTCAGGTTCCTTCTGATAAATTAGCTGGCCTGTGGTTTAGTGTATTCCCCTCCTGGAGCTACCCTTCCTGCTCTTAAGTTGCATACTATTCAAATCTCTGTTGTTTTCAACAGAGGTTTGAACTTACCCACTTTATCTGTTCTAAATAAGGTCAGTTCTTTTGAAGAGAGTTTCAGAACTGTCTGTTCTTATGGCCTCTCTCTCTCTCTGGACAAAATCTCTGAGCCACTGCTCTGGATTGGAGGTGGGGACGGTGGTCTGTCAGGGAGTGACATCTTATTTTATGAGTAGGATGCTGTGTGGGCTTCGTAGCCTCCGATCTGTTCACCTTGCCTCTCCTAGCATGGAGCTTCTGACCTCTCAGTATACAGGGGCAGTGGTAATAAAGGGCCCAGTATTCTTTGCCTCCTGTACCTGGGTTAGAGTTTCCACCTCATGAGTGGAGTTGGGTGAAGAAAGGGGCTCCCCAGCCTGTCTGCCACACTATCTTGGAATTTAGCCTCTGCAACACGAAGCTGAGGGCTGTGATACTGGCAGCCTGCGCCGTCTGGAGAGATCCTGCAGCTCTTGACTGAGAGCTGAATGGGAGAGGGAGCCCCATTTGATTGACCATGTCTGTCTGTATTGGAGCTTGCATTCTACTCAACTGAGGCTTTGGGAAAGAGGAAGCAAAGTGTGGCTCCGATGACACACACCCTTGCTCTTCTCTGCAAGACTAATGGGTTTTCTTGGATAACTTGTCTTTGTGTGCTGTATGCCCTTAGGGCAATATTGAGAGACTTAAAATACTCGGTTTTGAATATATCTTGTAACAGTTGTGGTTGTTTGCCTGGGGACCAGGTTAGTAGAGCTCTTCACGCTGCCATTTTCTTCCCTGTGTTCTGTGTACAAAAATTTGCCCTGTTAATATTTTATATTCTGATTCATCAGCGTTCTTCCTTTATGACCCGGTGTTAAAGAAAGCATCTCTTTGTCCATCAAATACTGTTATTCCCTCTCTGATTCTTCCCTTGGGCCATTTCTCCCTTAGCTATGTCACTTCATCCCTCGGTTTTACTTTCCACCCGTTCCTCTGAGATCTCTGTCTTCAGCTTATACTGTGCGTCTCAGACCATATTTGCTTTTGTGTACTCAGCAGAATTGTTTACCCCACGGGTGTGACATGTCTTTCACTGAAGCGGAGGCCCTTTCTCAGAACTCTGCTTTTGTCTCCATCTTCCTTTATGTCAGATAAAGTCGTCAGCATTCACCCTATCATCTAAGCTAAAAACCTCAGTGGGGATTCCTGATACCTTATCACTCCACCTCCACCCAGATCTGTCACAGAGTCCTGTCCACTCCACCCTTGAAATGTCACTGCATGCCACTCTGGAAAACAGTGTGGAGGTTCCTCAAAAAATTAAAAATAGAATTACTCAGCGACCCAGCAGTAACACTAGTAGGAATTTATCCAAGGGATACAGGAATGCTGCTTTATAGGGGCACATGCACCCCAATGTTTAACAGCAGTGTTATCAACAATAGCCAAATTATGGAAAGAGCCTAAATGTCCATCAACTGATGAATGAATAAAGAAGATGTGGTTTATACATACAACAGAATACTACTTGGCAATGAGAAAGAGTGAAGTCATGCGGTTTGCAGCAACGTGGATGGAACTGGAAGGCATTAAGCTGAGTGAAATAAGTCAGGCAGAGAAGGACAGATACTATATGTGTTCACTCATATGTGGATCTTGGGAAACTGAACAGAAGACCATGGGGGAAGAGAAGGGGGAAAAAAGTAGAAACAGAGGAAGGGAGGCAAACCATAAGAGACTCTCAAATGCAGAGAACAAACTGAGGGTGGATGGTGGGGGGGGGGGGGGGGAAGGGAGAGGGGAAAATGGGTGATGGGCATTGAGGAGGGTGCTTGTTGGGATGAGCACTGGGTGTTATGTATAAGCGATGAACATGGGAATCTACCCTAAAAACCAAGAGCACACTTTACACACTGTATGTTAGCCAATTTGACAATAAATTATATTAGAATAAATAAATAGGCAGAAAAAAAAAAAAAGAAACGTCACTCCAAATAAACACCCTTCTCTTCAGTATAATGCCACTGCTTTAGTTCAGGCCCCTTTCTCTTTCCTGGTCCTTTTCAACAGCCACCTTTATTTCAGTATCCTACAGCTTTCAGAGTTTATTTTCTTCTTCATCCTTCACAGTTAAGGAATTTTCTAAGTTACTCACGTAACCAAAAATTTTCATTGGCTTCCTCTTAGTATGTGGTAAAATCCCCATTTCTTAACTTGACATGGAAGGCCCTTTCTGTGTGATTGCACACCATTAGGTGTGATTGCACGTCTGAACCTTAGATTGTAGGAGGATCGTACTCTCTGGCGAGTCGTGAAACGGCCGTGACGCGGTGCATCGCCAGTGCGTCTCCAGTGCCTAAAACCTATCGAGTGCTCAGAAGTTGTTAGCAGTTACTATCACTATTGCCCTTTTGCCTTCATGTTGATCATTTCCTCCCCCTGCCTCTCCCCAGCACACACCCTACTCCTCCAGTATGGAGTGACTTTCTCTTCCAAAGGTACCTTCCGTTTTCACCCCGTGCCTTTGTATTACTGCTTTTCTGCCTGGATTTCCCACTACAGTGCTTCACGACTAGAACCAGTCATCCCACTTCATTCTCCCATTGTGCTTACTGTATACACAGCTGATGTTCGCCATTTCTGTATTTATCGGAGTGTTTGCCTTCACAGACCGTGAGCATGTCAAGGCCAGTCCTCGTGTTTTATTTGTCTTTGTATCCTCAGATCTCTAGTAATTAAGATGGTGAGGGGTGCCTGGGTGACTTAGTTAAGGGTCTGGCTCTTGATTTCGGTTTAGGTCATGGTCGCAGGCTTGTGAGATCAAGCCCTGCATTGGGCTCCACCCTGAACATGGAGCCTGTTTAAGATTCTCTCTCTCTCTCTCTCTCTCTCTCTCTCTCTCTCTCTCTCCCTCTCCCTCTCCCTCTCCCTCTCCCTCTAACCCTCCCCTGCTTGTGTGTGTTCTCTCTCTCTCTCTTCCTCAAAAAAATAAAAACTAAATAAAATGGTGAAATCCATGTACTACTCAGTTGGGGAAAATGTTTGTTTAATGTAAACTTATTTTTATTATTATTTTTTTTTTGTATTCTTTTTCATTGTAGTACCTTACACTGGACATTGTACGTTTTTACACTTCAATTTTATTTCAAAATGAAGTTTTGTCCAAACTACCTGTTTTTCTTATATACCAGTAGATAAATATTTATATATTTTAATGCAACCTTAGCCTTCTTTATTAAATATGGACTGAATGTCATGGAACCTCTTACACGTACCTATGTGACTAGATGTTCATATAGAACAGGTGTGATGTAATCCACAGGTCTCCTTGAATGCATTTATTACCTACATGGCTGATTTCTTTTTGACCTTTAGAAATAAGCAGCTCTTGGGCAATGAAAGAGGAAATGGTTCTTGGCTGAGTAAAAGTGTTTCCCCCTTTTAAATGAGGACATTTCAGGTTATGGTGGATGATAAAACTGTATTTAAGAAAAAGCAAGAGGACTCCTGGCAGAAACAAAAATGAACTCATGTTAACATTATTTTCACTAAATAATTGCAGTTTGGGTGAGCATTTCTAATTTTGAAAAAATGAGCGGGAAGGCAAATGCCGTGTCATTTAGGCATGAATCTCAAACCCTTTAACTGATATTAGTGGGAGAGAAACTTTATGCAAGTTATAAAATAGTAACTTCATAAAATTGGTAGGTCAGAGATCAAACTCAAAAGATGATCATGCCATTATGATAAGCGGTGTGATAGAGTGGCTCAAAAAAAGGATTTTTTTTTTTAACTTGCATTGGAGGTGCCCAGGCGGCTCAGTTGGTTAAGTGTCAGACTCTTGATTTTCCGTCTCGTCATGATCTAAAGGCAGAGAGATCAAGCCCCACTTTTTTCTCCAAGCCAGGTGTGGTGGAGATTCTTTCTCTCTCTCTCTGTCTCTCTGCTCCTCCCCCACTTGCGTATGCATGCACTCTCTCTTTCCCTCGCTCTCAAAAAACAAACAAACTCACGTGAATTCCCTCAGTAGAATTTAAATATTAGAATAATCTTGGTTCAGGTTGAGAAAAAAACCGACCATTATTCAGAAGTGGCTTTTTCACCTTTAAAGTTGGTGGCAGGAGTGGCTAAGGTGGCTCAGTCAGTTAAGAGTCCGAGTTCAGCTCCCTATCTCACCCTATCTCAACCTATGGGTTTGAGCTTGGCATTGGGCTCATAGTACAGAGCTTGTTTGGGATTCTCTCTCTCCTTTTCTCTGTGCCCCTCCCCCGTGTGTGTGTACTCTCTCTCAAAATAAATAAGTAAACAAACATTCTTTAAAAAGCAAGAATATTAATAAATAGTAGTAATATTTAGTAAGAATATTGTCTAAGACAACAGTAAGAATATTATCTATGAAATGCTTGGCAACATTGAGCCAATGCCATTAGGCTTGTAGCTTGTATTGGGCTATGGTAGCATTAATAACATAGTAGCCCTGGAAGTTTTCACTTGTTTTAGTTCCTGTATGGACAAAATGTGATTATTCCCTAAGCTCTGTTACCACCTGATCTTGCAAGGAAGCATGCCAGCAGTGCTCTTGCCAATAACCTGCCTTTGCTCTCAGTAAATCACAGTTATCTCCATTTGTATTAATGCCTCTGCATATCTTACAATGTCTTAAGAACACTTGGTTGCACTGCAGAAAAATAAATGTTTTCTCAAAAAATTCCAGTTATGCTTTAGAAAATAAATAGCTTGCTGTCCTTTTCAAAAGATTTAAACTTGTAAAAGACAGTTTTAAAACTAGTACAGACTGTGTTTATGTAAGCTATCTTAATTGCAACTAAAAGTTTTTGCTCTTTGTCTTTTTAACTCGAAATTGACAGCATGAGTTTCTCTCTGTTAAACTCATTTATCATCTACTCTGAATATAAGGTGTAATCCTCATCAGTTTCATAATCGAAGCCACTGCCTGTGGTGAAGGTTTTTCTGCGTATTGGATCAGATAACAATTATGGAAATAGATTCGCAAAAACTCAGGATCACTTCATACTTACAAGGAAAATACATTTCAAGATGTTTGTGTCACCTGTGGTTGAGGAATTAATGAGTAAACTATTTGCTTTTCATAGAAGCCATTACTCCATTAAGTAGAAAAATTGCTATTGTTTCTATATTTGTTACTGCTAATACTAAATTGTATACCTGGACCTAAATTGGTGAAGTTAGAGATGAAGTGTATCCCTGGGTACATCAACCCAGGTGATCGTACATGTATTACTGTCTATACTTACTGTCTCAGCCTAGGCATTGATATTTCTACTCCAGTAGAACATCAAGTAGTACATCAAGTATTTTCAAGTATGAAGGAGTAAACTCTTGTTTTTCAGTTTCTGTTTGAATAGGTTATGGAATTTTAAGAAATGGGTGGAGATTTTTATTATTCTTCTGCTTTGGTTCTTTTTGCATTTGCTATGGTTTCCATGATTCATCCTAGGAGTGTTGATTTTGCCTTCAGTAATGCCAGTGAATTCCCATGACCAACAGTTCCTTTTTCATAAGCCTTTCTCACCATACGTATGGCTTACATACATTGAAATAAAGTTGATATGAAATCGGTCAGTTTTCCTTCCTAATATTTTATGTGGGTATGGCTCTAATGCCATATAATCCCCATAATAAAATTACTTTTTTATAATGATTTTTTGACAATAAAATAATGTATGTTCCTTGTACAATACTCAGAAAATGGTGATCATAAAATGTTATTGGAGTCATGTTTAAATTATGTTATGATAATCAGCTATCTTACTTAGAACCAATGTCACTAAATTGGTATAAGGAAGCTAATACATGATGGCCTTGAGATTAGAAAACAGACCTGTGTGACTCCCAAGCCTGCTCTTATGTACTATACCGCTGTTTTATACTGTGTTATTCTGCATATCATGCATTATAACTTAGCGCACACGCACGTGCTCGCACACACACACCCTCTGTCTTTCTCTCACTTTTTACACTGCTGTATTGCTTTGAACATAGTTCCTGACCTCTAAGAACCTGTTTCTTCCTGTGTGCATTGAGTATAATAATTGCATCCACCTCACTATAAGAAGTAAAGAAATTCACAAAGCAGTTAGAGAAGTGCCTGATGCATGTTGAGTCCTTTGTAGTTATTTCTAATACTTTTATTATTATAAAGAAGAAATATTTTCCTTTTAAATCTTTTCCTTTCCCTTTTAAAATAAATCTCTTCCTTTTCATTCGTGATTACATGGCATGGATAACAAACAGGTTTATTAGAAAGCGAGGGTTTTTAACTTCATTATGGTGTAGAGGCATGCATTGATTAAACATTTCTTAAATAGAATAGAAAGAAAAAAATGTTGCAAATGAGAGGTATGAAAATAAGAGATGAAAGACACAGAAAAGAGAAAAAAAATGAAACCAGAAGAAAATATAGCTAAATGATTTCTGTAAGAACAAATATTCCAAAGAAAATGTGATCAGAGGTTTTGTAGGCTCTCTCAGTCAATTTTTCTTAATGAGTAGGAATCTAAGCTACGTTGCCGTAGTTATGATTGCTGTTGTTGACTCTGATCTAGCATGATTGTATGGAAATACTCATCTTTACTACAGTTAGCCTAAAGTTTGCTTTGTAGCACTGGCATTTTGCCTTGTTTGAAGGTAGATCTTGAAATGTTACTGAGCCGAGCCCTCAGACACGTGAACCTACACCACAACTCCTATGATAGAGTGCCGCTCACCAACAGTCCATGGTTGATATACAGTCATTGGCAGAAGGATGGCAACTGACAAAGATTGTTAGTGCAGCAACCATTTTTACCTTATACCTTGGCTGTTGAACGAGAAGATTTAGAACTCCAGTGAATGCCAACTCTTAATTCATTTTTGTAAGAGATTCTTGAGTCTGGGTTTATTGAAGCATGAACTCCTAAGGTTTTATCCTGGCAACACAAGATATGTGGAAAATGAAATAGTCATAAATATGACTGAAACATTTATTAAATTGCCAGTAGGAAAGTAAGGACTTTAGCTTAATATATGTGCTCTTTACAATTTCAATAAAATGTCATCTTTATAACTTTTATGACCTTTTGTCTGTGGAGTAAATTTAAGTCTACACCCTGTTTACATGAATTGTGTGTGAGTTTATCTGAAATCCTTTTTTTTAAATGACAAATATGAAATCCCCTGTAACTAATGTGGTCTAAATGGAAGCATTTGTGTCCCAGATGTAAAATACTTAGTTTGTGTGTCATATGACGTTCAGATTTAGAACTTTTATATGTGTTTTGAGAAATTACTGTGCATTTTAACTCTTTGTCGTCACTGGAATTTCTTGCACAAGCATGTTAACTGTGTGTCAAAATTTGTAAAGTATGGAAGTGAAACATTCATTCCTCGACAAATATTTACTAAGAAGATATCATCTGCTGGTTGCTCTGTGAGTACTAAGGAAACCACTATAACTGAGGCATTTGAAATCTGCTTTGTATGGTGTTCATAATCTGTTCAGGAAAATTTAAAACAAAGAAACAATGCATTTTAGAAATATATATATTATGACACATGCTCTGAAGGAAACAAAGAGGTTTCTGAGATAATGGATTAGAGGGATTTTTAAATGACGGTTTAAGAAATTCCTCTCCCAAGAGATGCCTTTTAATCTTAGACCTTGTATTAGTCAAGATGGTGTAGGGTATGCTGTTGTAGCGACTAACCATGAAATCACTGTGGTTTGTCTACTTAATTAAACAGAGGTTACTTTTCATTTTACATGACCAAGTATCCAGTGTGAGTTGTCAGGGGAATTTTATTCGTCGTGGTTACTCAGATTCAGAGTAAAGGACACTCCATCTTAACACACACCTCCCTGGCCACCAAAGCAAAGAAGGAGGATATAGTTACTTGCACACCGGCGTTTGAAGATTTTTGCCTGGAAATGACATCTGTTCTCATATGATTAGCCACAAAAAAAAAAAAGTTATAGGACAGGGCTATGTGTAATTTTAAAGAAGTCAGGCATGTACAGTTTTCCATGTGCCTGAAAAGAAAGGAAAAAAATGGATATTGATGAGCAACCCTAATGACTTGTGCAGGCCTGAAGGATGAGATGGAACCAGCCCTTTTCAGAATTGGAGAAATAAAGTTCCTTGTAAAGGAGAATGCATAGGAAAATTCCCTGAGATAAGAGAGAGGTGAATGGGCTTTGAAGACATGAGAAAACAATTTGCCTGGAATGTTGTGGATAATAATTTTTTATATAGTTAAGTATTGGTCAGGAAAGTCATTGTTTTGAATAATTATCTGTCTTCTATTAAAATGATTAATGTGTTAGCTATGGCCAATATTTTGGAAATATTCCTAATCATTTATAACTAAGTTTTTTTTTTAATTCATTGTCACTGGAGTTATCATTAGATGGTTAAAGTTTCTCATGTTGTACTCCATGAGAGTAGGTGTGTGTTCGTTTAGGGTAAGAAGGCATGATGGATGAATTTTTACTTAGAGGAATTTCATGTAATGTTAAGACTTCTGCATTCACAAGAACAACTCTATTTTATTTCTTCTGTGATTTGACTTGTCTGTGACAGCCCTTTGATGGGAATGAAATCTAAGAATTAAAATTATAGGGTAAAAGAATATAGGGGAGATAACACAACGTTCTAAGCTTCAAGTTATTTTTATTTTTATTTATTTATTTACTTTTATTTATTTTTGAGAGAGAGAGAGAAACAGAGTGAGCAGGGGAGGGGCAGAGAGAGAGGGAGACACAGAATCTGAAGCGGGCTTCAGGCTCCAAGCCGTCAGCACAGAGCCCGATCTGGGGCTCGATTTGGGGCTCGAAGCCACAGACTGTGAGATCATGACCTGAGCCAAGTCAGATGCTTAACTGAGCCACCCAGGTGCCCCTCAAGTTATTTTTATATGTGGGCATTAGTGAGATAGGTCTGATCTCTTGCAGTTACATAAATTCTGCAAAATGTCTCTAAATAAATTTCATACTTAAATGTTAGGTTTGATTTAGCCCTAGAAAATAGGATGGAATTCCCCCCCCCGCCCAATCACTCAGTTGGTTAGGAATGCTCTGTTCCTAATTAAGTGATCTTCTTAAGTATAATATTTGGGATAATTTTAAAAGTCTGGAATATAACAAAAGACATCTCAAGAAATCTTTCATGTGCATACCACCAAATGAAAAGTTAAGTTTTAAAAATTTGCTTCAGATAACTTCTTGTTCTTTCTCCCTGTCTTTTTTTTAAAAGAACTAAAACTTTACAGATAAAATTTAATTCCCCCATGTTCTTTTCATCCCTCCTTTCCCTTCCTTTTCCAGAAGTAACCACTATCATGAAGTTGTGGTATATTTAGTTGATGCTCTTTATACATGTACTACTTCCAGTATTTCCATAAATAATGTGTATCATTGTTTTATATTTTTAATGAACATAAATATTATCAGAGTCCATGTATCCCCCAGCTTATTTTCATTCAACAATGTTTTTGAGATCTTCTTATCTTGCTACATATAGAATTCGTTTTAACTACTGTGCAATATTACATTGCATAAATGTGAAGCAATTTACTTGCCTATTCTTTTACTGAGAGACATTGAGATTCTTTCTCATTTTTCCTACTAAAAAAGTGCTGTGATGTACTTCTTCTATAATGTCTCCTTCTGTGTTTATGCAAGTTTCTCTTGAATGAACAAGACTGTATATATGCATCATCAACTTATTAGCTATTGTTAGTTTGCTTTCCAAAACAATCGCTTGACCATGAACATAGGCCTCTCTTAACCGGTATTGTCTTACTCAGTATTATCCAACACGCATTGTAGGCCTGTATGGACTGTGACTCACTAGCTCATTGACCTTGGATATTACCTAACGTCTCTGTGCTCACTTTCCTTATGTGTAAAATAAGGATGATAGTAATCATACCTTATAAAGTTTTTACAATGGCTAGGTGACATAAAGTATCCAAGTACTTAGAACAGCACTTGCCACGTTTTTGGCCTAAAATGTATCCAGTGATAGGTACTTCATTGTTTTACTTTTGTTTCTCTGAGGATAAGTTTGCACATAGTTTTAGGTATTTATGAACCATTTTTATTCACTTCTATGAATTGTTGATGAGTATTTTTTTTTTTCATTTTTCTAGAGGTATGTGGTTTCCTCATTTGTATACATTTAACTATTCTGGATACTCTGTTTATGGCATATGTGTGTATATACCCATGTACATATATAAAAATGACATAGACAAAAAATTAATGTACATATATATACTTACAAATGCACGTATATATTTCTGTTGTTTGGCTTTCTGTTCTTAGACTGTTGTTTGCCTTTGGAGTTTGGGTTATGGTGATTTGTCTTATCTGGTCAATTTTAGATTTAATTCCTTTCTACTACCCTTTCCCTTATGATTTGCCTAAAAGTGAGTATCTCATTTCTAGATATGGTAAAATATTTAATACTCTTTGTCTGCTTACTGATTAAGTAATAATAACTTAAAAGGACCTAGAAGAACATATAGAACATGAATGAGAATGGATATGTTCAAGTATGGATGCTATCACAATATTGAAAAAAAAACTGAAATTCTATGAAAATCTAAAAAAACATAGAAGGAACTTCTACATTAAACACTTAGGTTTTCTCCCACCTTTATGCCCTGCCCATTCCATACGAGGTTCAGTTTCTGGGGTTATGTTAGATAGCCCAATTGCTCGCAGACTTCCCCCGCATATATGGTAGAAAATGTTACCTCACTGCGGTCAAGTCAGACACAATAGCAGGGTTGAAATACTGTTAAGTAGCCTCTCCTGGCAACCAGATTCATCTACTGTATTAAAAGGATCATGTTATTGATGAGAATCACTATAAACTTTTCCATTTTCCCCAGCTATTATAACTTAAAGTAAAATGTTTTAAGGAATCATCGATTCATACAAAATTTAAATTTTTCCATGTTTGGAATACTTTCATGGGGTCAGAGTCCTTATATTTTATGTATCCCATGGGACTTACCTGTCTTGAGTTGTTCATTAAAGGTTTAATATAGAATTAATGTAGAAAATTCAGAACTTGGAAAAGAGCAGACTTTACACTTTCCTGAGGCTCCTGTCCCAAATGGAACAGATTGCTTTGTGACTGGCAACCTCATTCCAGCTAAGTTGAAGAGTCAGCCCATCTAGGTAGTTTTCTAAAAGGCTGAACCTTGTTTTTAGTTCGTTTGCATTCACCTTTTTAAAAATGCTTCTTATATATAAATGTCAAGCCCAAATAAGTGCATCTCCAAATCTCGTAGATCTCTTTTAGAAACCTCAGGGCTGGTCTCACAACTTGGCAGGTTAGTATGAATTAGGCAAGGGCAGGCTTTCACATTATAATGATTACCAAGAATCTTTACTAAAACAAACATCTTCGTAAGGGTTAAGCCTCAATTAAAATCTTATTTCATATGTTAGATGTCATGGGAAAGGTTAAAAAATTGGGACCCCACTGCAGAATATTTTAAACATATTCTAATACTCTAAAATTCTAATCAAAACTCGGACACAGGTGCAAAGAATCGTGGCTGCTTATGAATTTCACTCCCTGCCTCCAGGAACATAAATGGAAAAGTTATGTAGAGCCCCTAAATTTTAGCTAACTTTTTACATCTTCATTCAAAATTTCTACTGTCAGTAGGGTGCTACATGTATAAATTGAGGTCTTGGTTGCAAACAAAACAAATACGAGTCATTGAATTAAAAATAGTGACAAAAGGGATGTAATAGAAAGCCATTGGGTAGATGTAGAATAGATAGGTTGTGTAGAGAAGCAAGTTTGGAGAATAGATAAGAGCTAGCGGAAGCTGCCAGCACAAAATTCAGCTGAGGTTGTGGGTTGTTAGTTCCTTGTTAGTCCTTTGCTGCCTCTACTGTCTTCCTGCTGCTGAGAAGAATTTCTGAACAT
This sequence comes from Panthera uncia, assembly GCF_023721935.1. NCBI lineage: Eukaryota > Metazoa > Chordata > Mammalia > Carnivora > Felidae > Panthera > Panthera uncia. The sequence continues at coordinate 22,453,119 of NW_026057577.1, read as the reverse complement.
GTGTCCACATCAGTTCCTCACACCAAGACTCACACAATGCAGATTTCTCCTAAATGGGGAAAAGGGTTTGGATGCAGAAAGTCAAATATATTAACATTTTGTCTGCATGTCTCAAAATATATTTTGACCATGATTTTCATGGACTCTATAAATCCATTCTTTTGGGAGGCCAGCTTTGGAATGAAACAATATTGGGGGTGCCTGGGTGGCTCAGTTGGTTAAGCATCCGACTTTGGCTCAGGTCATGATCTCACAGTTGGTGAGTTCGAGCCCCGTGTAGGACTCTGTGCTGACAGCTCAGAGCCTGGAGCCTGCTTCGGATTCTGTGTCTCCATCTCTCTCTGTGTCTTCCTGGCTCACACTCTGTCTTTCTCTCTCACTCAAAAAGAAATAAACACCCAGCTTTCCTATTTTCTTCCTAGTAGATTCAGTCTCTTTTCCTCCCAGGCTCTGGTGTTCAAAGTCCTTTGGCTTCTGCACTTCTTTGTTTGAGAGACATGGGAAGTATGGATCCCCCTACCTCTCCTCCATGTTGGCCCTTAATTGGTTCCAAATTATGGGAAGAGCCTAAATGTCCATCAGCTGATGAATGGATAAAGAAGATGTGGTTTATATATACAATGGAATACTACTTGGCAATGAGAAAGAATGAAATCTGGCCATTTGTAGCAACGTGGATGGAACTGGAGAGTATTATGCTAAGTGAAATAAGTCAGGCAGAGAAAGACAGATACCATATGTTTTCACTCATATGTGGATCCTGAGAAACTCAACAGAAGACCAGTGGGGAGGAAAAGGGGGGAAAAAGTTACAGAAAGGGAAGGAGGCAAACCATAAGAGACTCTTAAATACTGAGAACAAACTGAGGGTTGATGGGGGGTGGGGGAGAGGGGAAAGTGGGTGATGGGTATTGAGGAGGGCACCTGTTGGGATGAGCACTGGGTGTTGTAAGGAAACCAATTTGACAATAAATTATATATAAAAATAAATACATAAAATTAAAAAAATAAAGTTAAAACTATATAAAACAAAAAATAAACATAAACAATTTTTAAAAAAAAGAAGAAAAAGAAACACTACTGAACACAATGACAGCAGTTCTGTGGATCTCAACTGTTCAAACTTGTGCATAATTAAAATAGAACCTTTTGGTAGACAGTTTAGTTGACCCTCAAAATGTAGAGTAATTATGGAAACTCTGTGGGATTTCTAATTTCCTATCTATCAGTTAAGATAAGCATTCTGTAGTTACCCAGGAACTGGAACAATCATGTTTATTGAGTAGAAACAGGATAGGCTCAGGCCTTATACACCAAAAAAGATAATGTGAAATGTTTGAGTAGATTTCTATAGAAACTGAAGGAAGAGGGTTTTTTCCCCCCTAGGAAAAACTTCAAGTTTGATTTCCTTTGCTAATAAGGTACAGAAGATATAAATAGATACTATAAAATAAGAATCATAATATTCTAATTTTTTAAGGCAATCAGAGACACATACTCAATCTTATAACCATCTGGCTGGAAATTTTTAAATTTACTTAAGCATCAGGATGTTTTTCTATATTGGAATGTTTGTGAAGTTTGGAAACATGTGGACATTTAACTGGGGTTTCTTTTGATGTTCATCATCAGGCAGTCAGAGCCTCTCCCATAAGCTCAGACACTGACAGTCTCGTTTTTTGTGCCATCATCCTTTCCCACCAAGGGCCTGCTCTCAGTGGCATGAGCCACAGTCTCCTGGCGAGGGGATAGAGGCTGAGGGTACAAACAGATAATCTGAAAACCAGATAATGTCATGGCTAATCACAAATTGATGATGGTGCTTTTGTTGCCAGAGTAGCGGTGCTGGAATCGAGGCTGAGCCATGAATCAAAAGGGGTGCTCTCTTTCCCAGACCACATAAATGGATAAACGTTGAGCTTTTATATTTGTCCATTGTGCTTTCTGGCGAGGTAGAAAGGGAGATTTTTTTTTTTTCACTGAGTAAAAATGATGTGGGTCTGGTATTTCTCTTTGCAAAATAATTTATTTCTGGCTGCACAGTATTAATTTTCAGGCTGTGAAACCTGGCTTTGATTCCAAACAGATCTTTGGGAAAAAGGGAGCTTGAATAATAGAGAAAATAACTCCATAAGGAAGTATATTATTTCTTGGAAGGATCCTGGTATCCATTTAAGTGGTTTCTTCCAGCTTTCACATCCAAGAAAATTGTATCCATATATAATTATGAGGAACAAAGCCACAGTGATGTTTTTTTTTCTGCTTTCCTCTTCCTTCACCTTGCAATGGCACTGTAGTGGCCACGATGAAAGAAAGCACGTTGGAAACTAGGAAAGGCTCTGTAACATTTATTAACATCAACAGCAGCCACAATAAGAACAACTACCAGGTGCTGGGCATTTAGTAAAAGCCAGGCACTGTGCTAAACCCTTGAAGTTTTTGTCTCACGACACGCACAGGTCCGTATCAGAAACTGTAAGTAAAGTTCTCTTATTATACCCGTTTCACAATTAAGGAAGCTAGAGTTACTGGAATGTATGCAAGGCTATAGGCAGGTAGTTTGTGAAGCTGGGTTCTGGTTGTGAATCCAGAACTGTCTCCCTGCAATCTTGTGCTCTAGTCACGATACTAAGTGCTTTCCTATGTATACAATGCTAGAGCCACAAAATAACACAGTTTACCTGTGGAGGTTTTCAGCTAGAAGATAAACTACTTAAAAATCTCCATGCTCTGTGGAGCGAACATAGATACCTTACCTCATTATTGTCAGTAGCTTTAACGAGAAATTTCCTCTGCATTGCATTGCAGGCAGAATCCTACCCAGGACTGTGGGATCATGTGCTTTTCTTTACATCACCAGTTATGGGTCCTCAGATTTTAGGTCCTGGAAAAATAGATGTGATCTTTGATGTATAGATGAATAAAGCAGGAAACACAGAAAAACGTCTGAACTCTGATCATTTAAATATTTTGAATACTGTTAGCCATCCAGGCAATAGTTTGGCAACAGCTAAGAAACTTGGAGTGTTACAGTCATGTCACAAATTTCTAAAGTTCTCTGTGATATTTATGGCGGCAGTGATGTCACCTGGAGGAAAGCCAATTACACAAAAGATATCATTTTATTAAATCTATTTGAGGCAGCCATGTTTGAAGATACGACAAGGGACTCATCTGCTGATAAGTGTTTGCCAAAGTGTGTTCATCCCACACTAGTTTTGAGGAATGCTATTGAATAAAAATATTTTACGAGCAAATAAATTTTGAACACTGCCTGCTATAGCCTCCTCTTGGCAGTTTATAATGCACATAAGTATAGTAAGGGCTCCTGAAAGTCCTATGGTTTCCCCCCGCCCAACACACACACACACACACACATACACTCATACTCAGACACACATTCTGTCTTTGTTCAACTCTATAATGTATTTGACCACAGAATCTCTCTTTGACGTAATACTTTTACTATTCCCTGGAACTGCTATTTCATTGACCTCATTGTGGGAAATACTGAGTTAGACCATCCCTCTGGTTCTCAGCTCAGCAATTTTGTCATAAAAAGCCCTTGACACCCCAGATGCCATCAATTGTAAGCTCCTAATTACCGTTTTATGTTGAATATTGCAAGAGAATGAGTCAGGAGGCCTAAGTCGTTACATCAGATCATTTTGACTTGGGGCCAGTTGCAGAAACATTTTGGACTTTATTTCCTTTTCTGTTTAATCACACGATCATATCACATCATCTCTAAAAGTCATTCCTAGAAACAAATAAATTTAAATAACACTTGACAGTTCTCAGAATGCATTTATATGTATCATCTAGAATGACCTGGATACCTTTGGGAAGCGGACAGTAAAGCCCAGCACCTACCTAACACTACAGATTATTTGGAAGTTTACTAAATTTGAAAGGTTTTGCATTCTGTAGATACTGTGTCAGGCTTCGTGGACACTGAGCATTGTTTCTAGTCCAACCGCAGCACTAAAGCCTCTCCCAGTGTTAAGTGATACTTATTTGGAGTCCACCTATTTAGAAAACAAAAGCGAAGCTGCTGATATGTTTTGAAGTAGATTGTGCCATGATGCCACAGAGAGTCTGCTGAAACAGAATGTCCATACGTGCGAAGTATTTGCACACTAAAGTAGTAGAAAGTGTAGATCTGGGCAGACACGCAGCTGTGGGGAACCATGGTGGCTTGCTTTGGAGGCATATCACAGTGGTCAGAGAAGCGTTTAGTAAGTTAAGCTTCATTTATTAGCTGAATGAAAGGTTTATGATCCTAAAACAAAAAAAATAAATGCCTGCAGAAAGGGCATTTAATGCAGAGCAGGAACCAGTGATCGAGCACAGAAACTGCCTTCCGTATATACACACAACTATCAGCACTACTGGGAAGTAGCAGAGTGTGGGGGTTAAGATCGTGGGGTTTGGTGTCAGATATGTTTGTCATTCACATGCTGGCTCTGTTAGACACCATCTGTGTGACTTTGAGCAATTCTTGTACAGATAACCTGAAATGATGGGTATCGTGCACTGCACAGACCTCCTGTAAAGAACTGTTGCCTCACTACCAGACGCTTTCTCATTCCCTGTTTCCCTGTGGTGTTGGGAGACCGCCACTCCAACGTGCATCGATAGAACTTTCTGGGATGGTGGAAATGCTCTTTGTGCTGCCAGTACAGTAGCCACTAACCACATGTGGCTCTCAAGCACTTGCCATGTGGCTAGTATGATTAGGAACTGAATGTTTATTTAATTTAATTTAAATTTAAAGTTTAAATTTAGAAAGCCACATGTGGCTAAGTGGCTACTGTTTTGGACAGCACAGCTATAGATTACAACAAACCACATTGGTGTGAAATTTTATAACTGCTAAAATTTCTTTCTCCAAAATACTGAATTTGATGTCACAGACAGCTTCTACGGTTTAAAAAGTTGGTCATGATCCTTTAATAAAAGAACACACACTGTTCCTTTTTGGTGAGGTTCCCAACCACATTACCTAAAATCCATCTACACAAGGAGCTGTACCAAGTTTCAGTTTCACACTGTGAGAGAAGATACTAGAGAGAAACCAGGAATCTGTTGAATCTTACTGAAATAATGTGAGTTAAATATCTGATCACTTTGATGGCTGTTCCTTGAAAACAAAAGAATATTACATTCTCTGTTTACGTGCTGCAAAGTTGCAAATTCGCCTGTTAAGGCCAGCTTTTTGATTGTGTTCATCTAATTTATTTTATGTCTACCTGCCCTGGCACATCTGAAAAGATTTCCTTTATGCCTTTGAGCTCTCTTTGTGTTTATAGAACTTTTAACTCTTGGTGTTTCACTGCAGTTTTTAAGCATACAAATCTTTCCTCTTCATTGTAATTTTTAACCTTATATTATTCTTTTTTCGCCTGGGTTAATGCCTTTTGTTCTTGACTTCCACTCTGTCTGATATTATTGCTTCTTCCACTTTATTTCATTTATGATTTTTATGATTTTTGTCTGTCTTCTACTTTTTTTTCATTTCTTTTTTTTAATATGAAATTGATTGTCACATTGGTTTCCATACAACACCCAGTGCTCATGCCAGCAGGTGCCACTCAATACCCATCACCCACCCTCTTTTTTTTGCCATTTCATTTTGATGCTTTTCTTATAGACAGAGTAGAACTGAATTTTGTTATTTTAATCAGATTACCAATTATTTGATCAGAAACTAAGCATATTCATATTATGATTTCAATATATATGGTTTATTCATACCATTTTATTTAATGTATATGTCATTATATTTTGTGTCTTTTCTCTTTTCATCTTTGTTGTAATTTTTAGTTGTAGTCAATTATATTTTACTTTTCTGTCTCTGTTGCCCTTCTTTCTTGATTAAAAAATTCTGTGTTCTTCATCAAACTAGTGCTCACCGTCCTTTCACCATTCTATTGAAACTTCTATTCCTCTCATAACTTTTGTACAGTATTGAAATTAACTAATACCTATTCCTGTTACCCTGAGACATTTTTCATGTTTACATCTCCAAGTCCTGAGTGAAGATCTTAGGAATAATTCATTTCCAAGTCTTCATTATGGCAAATACCACCCCCCCATTCCCCCAATTCTTGACATTATTTCAGGCTGTTATTAAGTTGTATCTTATGACTCTTATTTGAAGAATCCTTTCTCAAATATTATAAATTCATAACCTGTAAATGTTGTTTTGCTGTATTTTTAATTACCTATATCACATAGGATAAAAATAATGCCACACCAATTCATCTTCTTTGTAGGCAATCTGTGTTTTTTTGTTTTTTGGTTTTTTTTTTTCCTCTCTAGAAACAGAAAAATAGTTTTTCCTTTTAATCTGAGGTTCAGAGATATACAGAGATCGCAGGAAGCTCTTCTTTGGAGCATGTCTCTTGCTTTTCATTATTCTTGTCTAGGACACCATGAGCCCTTTTACCCAGAAGGTGAAAACTACTGTTTATTTAAGCTTAGGAAAGTTTTTCCTACTATTTCTTTAGTCTCTTTATTTTTTTAATTTTATTTTGAATTCATATTATTCATATTCTCATTTCTAGTCTCTGTGAAGTCTAATCTTTTACTTAGGATATTAATTTTTTAGAGATTTTGTGGTGTTGTAAGCTATTTCTTCCATCTGATCTTCTAGACAACTAATTTAGCTGGAAGCAGCGACTGCTGGGTTTTCTGTTCCTTCTGTTGAGTCTGGATGTTGAAAGGGTTTTACCTTCATGAGCCAAGGAAACACTTCAGTCTTTCCATCTGTATTTGTGTATCCACAAGGTAAGTTCCCACACTACCCATTCTGGTCAGGCTTCATGGGCTTATTGGCAATTACAGACTTGCAGCTGTGTAAGGTATGTTCATTGTTATTTTACTGAGCTGGTATGAGACTCCTGTAACCTTCCTGCCAAGTGTCCCTGGGGTATCCTTTTGTTCCTGAGCCTTTCCTGGTGCTTATGTATAAGGAACAGGTGTAAAGCTCCAAGCAGGGAACCAAGAATGACCGGTTTCTCCAGTGCAGACCACCAGCCATGATGGACCACCACTACCTGCAGAGATCTGTTGACTACCTGCTGTTGTTTAGGAAGCAAGTCACAGAGGCGGGGCCTCCCCCTTTGCAAGTTTAATGGATCGGTTGACAGATGTTACCTATGTCCTCTTAGAAGCCCTTATGATCAGTGGTCTTCTATGCTCTTCAACATTTCCCTCAAACTCCCAAGTAATTAAAACCCCAGTAGTGAATCACATGACATTCACTTTCTCCTCAGGAGGTTTCCTCACCTCTCTAACACCTAACGTTGTGACACTAGAAGTTGTTGGTCAGGACAGAATCACAGAGCAGGTTGTGCATCCTTTTTCCTGGGATGAGTGTGATTTATCATGTGTGACTGTATGTATGGTTCCTTACAAATATCTCACGAAGAAATGATGTAAGCAGAAATTTCAGTAAGAAAATAGTAGCTTGAATCCACATTAGTGTATAAAGGCTATCATCAAATTGTGCTAAACATTTTATTCACTGCCACTGTGATTGAGCTTGGTGACATCATTGTGTTTGGATCAGGCGATATATCAGCATTGGTTCCCACTGATTTTGTATCTGACTTTAATGATAATGGATAAATGTTTTGGGAGCATGTACCATTTTTCCCTGGAATCATTCCTGCCTAATGAGCTGTACTAGGTGTTTTTCTTAGACATCATAAAATTTGGTACTTTGTTGATTTGTCTGGCCTGTGATCCATCTTTTGTGTTAATCATTTATGTCTCTGGCCTCTTCATTACTTATGACAAATTTTTTCTGTTTAAGTTTCTTTTTCAAAAGTGACAATATCCTTCTGCTTAAATGATCTTTTTAGTTTTTAGTCTTTAGCATTTTTTTTGTTATGCATGAAGTAAATTAATTGATTTTGCTCTCGGGACAGTGCCCTTTCAGTTCACAGGCCGTGAATTTTAGGACCACATCGTTGATGGCCTTCAACCTTATGAAATGTGACATCAAAGATAGCAATTTTGTTTGCACCATTGGCCAGCACCTAATTATCTTTCCTGCCTCTTCATTCTTGCAGAGCTCTTTGATGTTGGTGGTAGTCCTGTGTTTTGAAAGACTGTGGAGAATGGTGAAAGGGGCCCTTCTTTACTGAGTCTATGTTCCACTGAGATTTTCAATAATGGTATTACGTTAGAAACAAAATGCAGTACAGCTGTGGTAAAGTAATTACTCATTTATTTGCAGAAGTAAAAGCCTTTAATGTTTCTCTCAATGTACAGAGAAAGAATTTCTCCCTAACTGAACATGGCTGGGAGATTCATCTTTGGGAGAAACCGGAAGCAAAGCGAGATTAGGCTTGTGGAATATTTGGGAGTTGGGAGATCATACCTGGGGGAGGCAGGAGGCATTTGGGGGATTGCGACAGTAGTCATCAATATGGTGAAGGGCTTTGGTCTGGTAAGAGAGGGCAAAGCTACCATAAGCTGTGGGTGCGATGACCTGTGTCTTGGGTTTGATGAACACAATGTGGATGGCACAGGGCTTTGGAGGGAGGTGAGCCTTTAAGTTCAATCTCGGTTTCACTTTTCTAATTTTTCATTCTCCATGTGGATCTTAATCTCTGACTTTGAATTTTTCCTCTGCCATAATGGCAAAAATACTTTCTTAGCAGTTCAGAATTGAAAGAGGTAACTTATAGAATGGGTTTTATAATATGAAGTGCCTGCTACAGAGTTAACTTCCTTCCATTTGTTGCCAAAAAATTGGAACAATTGGTTCATAATTCAAGAACAACAAGATACCATATTTCTCACTTTAAGTAAGTAAAAATCACACCAGTCACCTCTACTCTGTGTTGGAGAGGGTGTGAGAATGAGTCTGTCTTCAGAGAGCAGTTCTGAGTATGTTTGGTGTTTTTCAAACTGGACCCTTGACCCAGCATTTCTAGTGCTAGGACTTTACCTTACAGAGATCCAACCATGTAGTCGGTAAACATGTGGAAGATTACCCATGCAGTATTGTGTGCATTCTGATCAATTGTGGCAACATACATTTCCATCACAAGGCAGGTGGTCAGGGTTGCCAGGGAGGGATGTTTCAGTGCCCTCGCTGGTGACTCAGTATATGAAAAGGACTCAGTTTATTTTGGTCTTAAAACTTCAGGTTTGCTTTACGTAAATATGCTTTAAAAGCCTGATTATTCCTTGAGCTCTTAAAAAATATATTTTTTAATTGTGGTGAAATACAGGTAATATGAAATTTACCATCATAAGCATTTTTAAGACTGTAGTTCAGTGCTTTTAGTATCTTCACATTGTTATACAACAGTGGTGATCATTGTCCATCCATTGAATTCTTTACATCTTGCAAACCTGAAACTCCATTCCTGTTCAACTCTGTACTCCCTTCTCCCCCTAGCCCTTGACAACCACTATTCTATTTTCTGCCCCTATAAATGTGATCATTATAGGTACCTCATGTAAGTGAAATCACAAAATAGTTTTCCTTTTGTCACTGGCTTATTTCACTCAGAATAATGCCCTCAGGGTTCATGTGTCCTGTAGAATGTGTAAGAATTTCCTACCTTTTTAGGTCTGAAGAGTATTCTATTGGAAGTATTTTTTTTGTTCAGTCATCTGTCAATATACACTTGGGTTGCATCCACCTCTTGGCTTTTGTGAATGATGCTGCTGTGAACCTGCATGCATAGATACTTCTTCATGTACCCGCTTTTAGCTCCTTAGGGTATATCCCTTGAACTTCTAAATCCAACTTATAAGTATCTATAATCTATTAATAAATCAAGCAGATTTTAGTAGTCACTTTAAAAGGCCTTTAAACAATATTTGGTTCCAATTTAATACGTAGTTAATGAAACACCTCCATATCTGTTAAACTGCTTTTTTTATATTAAATGCATATAATTTTTAAGCACTTCAATTGTGCAACTTAAAAACCCTTGTAAGCACTCAAGTAACTCTTAAAAAGGTAATTAAAAAGTAAATGTAAATACTCAAACTTATAAATAGAAATTTATAATATATGACATAAATTTGTAATATGAATATGTTAATATATAAACATATATTATATAAATATAAATTTATAAGTTCACTTAAATGGTCCAATCCTGTATATAAGCGTAGGCACATTTTAAGTTTAAAAAACTATCATTTTAGGGGCCTTTGGATGGCTCATTCGGTTAAGCGTCCAGCTTCGGCCCAGGTCATGATCTCACGGTTTGTGAGTTTGAGCCCCACATCAGGCTCTGTGCTCACAGCTCAGAGCCTGGAACCTGCTTTGGATTTTGTGTCTCCCTCTCTCTCTGTCCCTCCCCGACCCATGCTCTGTATCTCTCTGTCTCATAAATAAACATTTAAAAATTTTAAAAACCTATCATTCTAAATAAGTCACTTCATTACTTTGTGGTTACAAGGCAGTCTGATGGACAGGGACAAAAGCTGTTAAACATTACAGGTACATAATTTTTGCACGGATTCCATAAAGCAAAAATATTAATTTAGTGGCTTTGATTTTCTTAAACATTTCTGTACTGAATTCTAAAATTTTCTGAGGCAGATGGATGCTTTTCTATCCAGGAAGACTATTACCATTTCAGTTGCTTGAGTGTATTTAACTCTGAATATTTGATGAGCATGAAATCCGGATCTGTAAACATTCAGGGCAGACTTTGTTGAAACTAAGGAAACTGTTCTATCATCCCTTATAAATTTCGGAGTTCCCTTCCCTGCTCCAGTGATGTCTATGATCAAAGGTTTTAGCTGGTGCAGTGACCAGGTTCTCAATTAAAACCATGATAGAATGCACTAAAAAATGTTATTTGTCAGAAACTCCATTACTGAAAGGAGACCATCCCAAAGCCAGGATCATTAGACTAATTACGCACAGTTCACGCCTCTTAGTTATATTCCTTCGTGTCTGTAGCTTCCACACAATGTGATCACTCGACTACACATTGCATTTCTTTGGTTCCTGAGAATGGAAATGCCTTCTTGCCTAACTCGAAATAATGTGCAGCTTGATGGAAACTCCCACATATTTTCATGTGCTTTCTAGGATCAGGCGGTTCTTTGTATACTAAAGTGGGAATGGATGGAGTTCTGGACATCTTATGGCATTGTTGGACTAGTGGTTACAGTAGATGGCCTCTAAAGGGGCCATCGATTATACAACTCCAGGGGATGACATTTGCATTACAGTATGTGTGGTATCTTCCCTAAATTATACAGTGTGTAGTTTACTGCATCCTCCTGGCAGTTAAGTGAATGATACTATAGTCACACAGGCAGCTGATGTCTTGCTGTCACTGTGACTGTTTTCCCTTCATGTGAAGCCTCATGGAGACACCTAGTCCATTGATCTTCCTGCTTTCTCCCACTTCTTAATTTATTAGTCCTCCTTTTCCCCATTTCCTGTTTCATCTAGCACAGATCTCATGGTTTATTATTGTAAAATACGTGTAACGATACCTTCAACTCCTTGGCCATTCCAATTTTTTTTTCATCTGACAGACAAAACCCTACGCCTTATAAACCCAGCTCCTGAGTGAGCCCCTCAGCTGCCTGAGGATGCTGGGGAAAGTCCCCAGAGAGGCAGATTAATCCTTATATCAGGACATCCTGTTCATCTGCCCTAGGGAAACCCTGGTACCTTGGCTGTCACCTGGGAGCCCGCCGGGTTCTCACATCAGCTCCCTGTCCTGGTGGGTGCACTGCCATCTCAGCCCCAAATAACTGAGTCCCAGCTGACCCCACCACCTGTTTCAAAACGAAAATAGAAGGTGTGGGAAAGGACATTGTTTCACTTTCCTCGACTCTAAATACACCTACATCTCTGTGCATCCTGCCCTTCTTTCTCAGACTGCAAGAAAAAGTGCTTTCCTTCTCCTAAGGATAACCCCCTTGCACATTCTAGTTTCACCACCAGGCTGACTCCTCAGGGATCTTATACTAGAAATTATTATTCTCTTCGCTAATCATGAGCCTTCCCTTTCAGCTTGGTCATTCCCAACGGCTTTCAGAAATGTTTGTCTCTTCCATAAAACAAAACAAAAATGTAAAATAAAAAATAAGCAAAAAAACTAAATGACAACAACAAAAAATATTATCCCCTCAATCCCAGATCCTTCCCCATACCTGTTTCTTTCTGTCTTTACCTTCTGGAGACCTCTTCAAAGGTTGTCTATTTGTACAGCAGTAATGCTTAATTTGGTTATCTAACACTGGTTAGCATCTTAAAAAGACTTGTGAAATTATATTACAATTCCCAAATATATTCAATTGTATTTATTTCAAGTAGAATGGTAACATAGGCTATAATAACAAAGATAGAAGATAGAAAATATTAGCAAGAATGTGGAGGAATTGGAACCCTCATTCATTGCTAATAGAAATATAAAATGGTGGATCTATTTTGGAAAAACAGTTTGGCAGTTTCTTAAGAAGTTAAATATAAATTCACCATACAACCCAGCAGACAACTGATTGGTTAGCAGATGCAGTGTGGAAAGCTATTCAGTAGTAAAAAAGGATCGAAACACTAGGACCCTACTATCTCACAGATGTCCCTCTAGAACATTATGCTAAGTGAAAGAAGCCAGGCAGAAAAGACCACATATTATATGATTCCACTTACATGAATTGTACAGAAAAGCCAAATTTATAGTGACAGAAAGGTTAGTGGTCGACTGAAGCTGGAAATGGGCATAAGGAACCTTTTGGGGCAGTGCAAGTGTTCCAAAATTAGATTGTACTGATGGCTGCACAATTCAATTAATTCACTAATAGTTATTGAATTGTACATTTAAGATAGATGAATTTATGTCCCATGCATGAAACCTTAATGATGTTGTTTGAAAAAAAAAAAGGCAGGGAGCAGCCAATTTTTGATGAGGTTTCTCTTTGCACCAGTTGCTTAATGGGAGTAAAAATGAAACTGTAAGAAAACAAGTTAAGATGCTACATTGCACTTAGATATCAACAAATCAAAATAACAGTATTTGTGTTTCACAGGCTACTTTTTAAAAACATATTCTTGGTCATATGGTATGGTCATATGGCTTCTAAACCACTGGTCCCAGCACACCTAAAGTGCTAAGCAGTTCTTTCCTTTTAATCTTTGCTAATGCACTGTGAGGATGTCCTTGACTATGAATGGGTGGTGTGGTATACAATAATAGTTAGCCCCTGCTGAAAACTTGATGACAAAAATGCACGATCCTTTTCTACAGTACCAAATTGTTTTAGGGCTCTTTGACTGTAATTAAAATGGTAGCCAAGTTTGGGACAGAGTGTTTTACTTAATCTGAGCAAGAAATCTAAATCCACTTTCAAGAGCTGATCCTTGTTCATATTTTACAAGTTAGTAATTCTTGAATACTAACTTGTAATACTAGTATATTCTTGAATGACATGGTAATTTTAAATTTTACTTTTTTAATGTTCATGTTTTATTTTGAGAGAGAGAGAGAGAGAAGGGGAGTGGCAGAGACAGAGAGAATCCCAAGCAGGCTCTGCATTTTTAGCGCAGAGCCCGGTGTGGGGCTAGATCTCACAAACTGTGAGATCATGACCTGAGCCTATATCAAGAGTCGGACCGTCAACTGACTGAGCCATCCAGGTGTCCCAGTAATTTAAGTTTTTAAACTAATCAGTTGCCAACCAGAAAGCAAAATGTAGTCCTGTAAGAAAATAGTTCTGCACAGTTTGTAAGGTGGCAAATACAGGGTAGACAAAGGAAATAAGTAATGGTAGGCTCTTTTTCCAGGAGGGGAGGGGGTTGGCTTCATTAGAGCCTTCAACAGGAAAGGTCAGTTCAGAGAATAAACAGCTCTCCTTGTCCAGACAATCTTTTTCTCCAAAGAGACCAGACTGAGAGGACATCATTTTAAGAAGGTGTTGAAGTTAGAAGTTAGAAGAAGGAATGAATTTCCAGACAACACGGCTTACTTAAGGATAGGATTATGAGAGAGGGTATATGCAGGCTTCTCTCTGGGAATCCTAAAAGTATACAGAATGTGAACGTAAGGTGTGTGAGCAAGAATCCACAGAAAAATAAGAGTTCTATATCTTTTGTGAAAAACAGACTTATCCCCACTGGTTCGAACTTGATTTAATTTACTGAGTCTAGTATTTAATTTAAAATGGCAAAATAATGTGTTATGTGAAGGACAGTAGATAGGTTTCAGAAATTTACAACCTGGCAATTTGTGGTGTGGGAAGCACGCTTGTTTATAAGGTTGACATATCCACACGTATACTGCATTTGCAGCCAGCACATCTGTTGTTCTTATGTAAGGGATTAAAATGAGCTATTTTTGTTGAAGTTCAGCTGCAGAGTAACAGAGTGTTAATCCAGCTTGGTAAAGAAGTTACCTATTTTAGATTTTTTCTTCATATTCAACTTTAAAAATATGCTTTTCCTCTCTAGGAGAAAGCCATAGTCTTTGTTAAAAAAATGGAAAGTTTATGTGGTTTTAAGTTGTGTTTGTCATACGATAGCATTCAGATGATATCACAGTTTTTCTAGCTTAGCATTTTGAGTGTGAAGTCATATCCAAGTTTGCTTTTTCCAGTACATTTTTCATAAAAATATTACCAATATTATTGACTCTTCTTCCTTTGAATGTGAGATTGTTTTGTTCTTGGAAATCTGAAGTAAACTTGTTCTGGCTTTCCCCTTCACATGGAATTATGTCATTTGCATGAGGGCTTATCAGGAAATCCTGACTATCATCTTACATTCCCAAGAGTTAATCAACTGTATTCATACAGTCTCCGTGAAAGGGGGGGGGGGGAGCCTCTTTCACATATTTCTGTTGTAGTTTTATAACAAATGTGAATTGTTTCATTAGTCAGTCTTCAGGAAACTCACTTTTCTCTGATTTCCTGTGTCTCTCGAAAGAGCAACAGCAGCTCTCAAATGAAAAACTGTTTGGTTAATGATTCAGTTCTGTTTAAAAGAGTAAATACTGGTCATCTAAAAGGTTCCTTGAGGTGAGTTATAGGAGAAAGCAAGATAGAGTTAGAATGCCTAGCTTTCAAGTTGCCTGTAATCTGGATCAGTCTTTCTTAAACTTGAAGTTATGTATGAATCTTCTGAGTATTTGTGGAAATGTAGATTCTCGTTCAGTGAATGGAGGCTGAGGCCTGAGTCCACATGTCTAGTCACCTCCCAGGTAGTGTATATGTTTCTGATCCATGGTCTACACTTTGAGATGCAACAGTCCCCATGGATTGTCCTTACTATGCATAGAGGTCTGTCTGTAGATGATCTGTGGCATGCATTTGCTAATGTTATTATCATAACAGATCAACAATGGTGCAGCCATCTTGTAGAGAACAGAGGTTGTATATAATATTAACTTCTCTAGAAAGAATCCTGACTATGGGCCTTGTTAGTACAGTCTTTTTAGGTGAATTTAGCTGAACTTATAGAAGTAAACAGGCTGACATGAAAACAGAAATCAGATTGTTAGAACTTAATGTTTATAGACATGCCAGACTGTTTAAATATATCTGCGATACGGAAGGATATGTCATTATTGGTTCTCTTCTAATGTTCTGACCTCGTGTCCACCCAGTCAGGAAGGAAAATCTTTGCTAGGTAAAGAGTCATTAAAGCAGGTGCTATCAGTGTGGAGGTGAGGAATGTCAGTGAGTGGAGAGTATCAGGATAGGGGGTGGCTGGATCTTGGTGTCCTAGAGAAGGACACACTTCACTCCCCCACTGCCATGTAGCACGGCAGGCCTAGCGTGGCCAGATCTTCCAACTTTTCAAGAAAAGCCAGAAATAGAAATTTCATGCGAATTTCCCAATTTAAAAATGTTGGCTAGTAATTTAAATTCTTTCAGAGCATTATGCAGGCCAAGAAAACACATCTGTGGCCCAGACACAGCCCTTGAGTTACCCATTTACAGTGTCTAGTGTAAAATACATTGAAGTCTCCTAATGCACTCCTCATGAGCGAAAAATTAGGTATTTTTCAAAATGAAACTTTCCAGCCTTTTGTCTTTAGACACTTGAGTCAGAAGTAATAGCCTCTGTTTTATGTATTTGGAGCTACTGGTGTAAGACTGGCGTATGGTCATAAAACCTGTCTTTCCATCTTCTTTCACATTCCAGATTACAGGACAGGCCCTTGTTTCACTCAGGTCAACAACCAGATGTGCCAAGGGCAGCTGACAGGCATTGTCTGCACTAAGACTCTGTGCTGTGCCACCATTGGACGGGCCTGGGGCCACCCCTGTGAGATGTGTCCTGCCCAGCCTCAGCCCTGCCGACGGGGCTTTATCCCCAACATCCGGACCGGAGCTTGCCAAGGTGAGTTTGCACAGACTTCCCACGTGTGGGTCTCCTTTCACTGCACTCCGACGATCCATCTGCCACTAATACCTAATGCCATTCAACCTCCCACCATTCCTGAGAAGGGCCTCATCAGCAAGCCTGACTAGAGATGACTTTTTGTTAGCCACCTAATGGATAATTATTTTTCAGCTCTTGACATAAATGGAGAAGAGAAGAGATAGTAGGAAAAATTGGGGAAAATAAAAAAAATAGATTAAAATATCTCATATAATTAGAGAAACCACTCCTATATCTTCATCCAGGCAGCACTACACGCTCCTTTCCACAACCCCTGAAAGATACATGCGTAAATACCCTGGACAGTCTTTCTCTTTCTTGTATTCTCCTTCAAGATAATGGAATCTGGTTTTAGGTAATAGGGAGAAGAGAATGGCCTGACATTGTTATTAATAGAATCTTTAGGGGCAAAGTGTGAACTCTGTAGGTGAATGCAGTTAAGAGTTTATAATTCAAGGGGCGCCTGGGTGGCTCAGTAGGTTGGGCATCCGACCGACTTCGGCTCAGGTCATGATCTCATGGTTTGTGAGTTCGAGCCCTGCATCGGGCTCTGTGCTGACAGCTCAGAGCCTGGAGCCTGCTCCGGATTCTGTGTTCCCCCACCACCTCTCTCTGCCCCACCCCTGCCTGTGCTCTCTATCTCTCTGTCTTTCAAAAATAAATAAACATAAAAACAATTTTAAGAGTTTGTAATTCAAGTGGTTGCAATCTGGTCTCCAGGCAATCTTCCCAACCACATCTTGGTGAATATTTTATATGTTAGGGTTAGATTGGGGCCCCGAGCATGCTACAACAGTAGACTCCAACCCAAGTAGCCAAACATTATGTTTGTACTGGATAATTTTTTTAATTAATTTTCAGCGGCCACAATTCTTGCCCCCCTTTTTTTTTTTTTTGCCACTTCTCTGATATCATATGTATATTAAACCCATTTTTAGAGTTTGGAAATAGCTCTGTAATGAGTTCTCAAGTGGCAGAAGGATCACAGGAAAATGGAAAATGACTTTTATTCAGAGAAATATTACTCATATTTGAGACATGAGGAGCTGGGTTTATTTGTTATAATGAAATCATATACAAAGTTAGATTCCTGAAGTCTTTCGAACTGATGTTAGTAACCAGCGTCACAGGCCAGATGTCATGTATCCAATGTCTGTAAATGGCATATTGTGGAAAACCAGTCCAGTATCTCCAAACTCAAGTGAGATTTGTAGTTTGGGAAGCTTGCATATACCTTCAATTTACTGAATAATAACCATTTAGGTGCTCTGCATAATTTGCTATAAATAATTTGCTGATGGTGGCTTCTAAAGATTTTGGTTAGTTTTGTAGTTTTATAAAAGTTAAAAACCTTTTAGTTTATAAATGTTAAAAACTGGTCTCTTTCAAAACTCTTCCAATCACAGCTATAGGGGTTCCCAAGGAATGAACCGGCAATTTAGTAGATTAGCAACTTTTCATTGAATTGCATATAGAAGCAATGTCAGCTGTTAGTGTTTTGTCTCTTTATACTTATCACAGGTCAGCTCTAATATGGAAACTGTGGAAACGTCACTTTTAATCCCTTGTTTTGTATGGATAATAAAATTCTGTATCTTTGATATGACTACCAGTTTGATTTTACGGAGATTCTGATAAAGCAACAATATTTTCTATAGAAGACATACTATATACTATATAGTATTTATCATACTATATAGCTTTCCTAGATTAGATATAAATTAGCATAAAATGTATATAGGTTCGTATTAAAGAGAAAATACTACGTAGATCTACTAGATTAATACCGACTAGATTTACTAAGGTAATAGTTTTTGCTTTTTCTATAGCACATTGTACTCTCTGATATACTTGCTTGTTTATTGTCTTTACTGCTTTTACTCTCCCCCAGCTAGAGTGTAAGATCCATTAGGTCATAAATCTGTTTTATTCATTAATGTCTCTGAGGCATCTGGAAGAGTCCCTAACATGTGGTAGATACTCAATGACTATCTTTGGAATTAATAACTGGGATTAAGATTAACATACTTGCAAAAACCATATTTCATAAAAATAGTCCAGGTTGGGGAAAAAGCTCTTAACCTCAACCAAAACATCCCAAATCACTCACTCTCCTCATCTTCTATATCTGTACTTAGGCTTTCTTTTTTTTTTTACCTATGTATTTTGTCAGAGAGGCCTAGTTTTTCTGAACACAATTGCTAAAATGTGTGATCTGATCTCAGATTTCCAAAATATCCTTCGGGATTTAGTAATGTCTGAAAGATTATTTATTTGATTTTGTTTATGCAGTGAAGATAAAGTTTTCAGTTTCATTTGCCTAAAAATATAATGGGTAAGTACAGCAACCAGAGGAAAATGAAACTTGCCACATGGTTAAAATATCTGGAAAAGCAAGTTTAAAAAGTTCTGCTTTATTTCAAACTCATGGCATGATCACAAGGTTCTCAATTAAATGCTGATCCTCAGTTCAGGCTATTTTAAGACTGCATCTTACTGTGATTTCATTTTCCCTTTAAATTCCTAGACTGTTTCTCAGATACATTGCCAGGTTGATTTGGAAGATACATGGCATGAAAAAAATAATGTGATAAAACATGATATGTATGTGTCATACTTTTTAAAATAATAGCTCTCTTTTTGATAGGATAATTGAAAATTTTTGTAGAGTTAAAAATAAATTTCAGATGCATAGATGTTGACTGCAAATAGGTTAATATTGGTTCTAAAATGTGGATCATATTAACCAGAAAAGGACATTTCTAAAGTTCTAAACATAATATTATTCTTTAGTTGATGCAGTTAGTGAATTGCCTTATCTTTGGCTTCAGAAGACACGAAATATGATCTGATAATAAATATGATCTTATAATAAACAAAATAACTGTTTAGATGTAGATTTCCACAAAATGCATATGGGTTCCTTTTAAAAGAAAATACTCTACCGATCTACTAGATTACTAGGGTAATACTAGATTTACTAGGGTAATACTTTTTGTTTATTCTGTAGCACGTATCACTTTCTCATATACTTGCTTATTTATTGTCTTTATTGCCTTTACTGTTCCCCAGCTAGAGTGTAAGATCTGTTAGGTTATAAATCTGTTTTTATGATGATACTTAAATAAAGTTGGTAATTAAATCAAAATTAAGATGATACTTAAAGAAAATTAAGGTATGAAGAGACCAGTATGTTTTTTTTACCCCCACATCTTTAACTGTTGCCATGATGTCTTTGTGGACTTAAGTAAACACTGTCAGGTTCACATTCCTAGGGTGCTTGGTGTTCAGTCATAACGATCTGTGTCTTTGCAGGTTAAGAGCCAGTTGTGTTCTCCCTTTATTCCCAAGTCTTGTACTTTTTTCATTTTATTAATATCCAATCAAAGTTAATATGGGCCTTAATGTTTAAGCTATCATAAGAACAAGTGAATTAGTTTAAAAAGTGACATTAAGCCCTTTTCCAAGAATATATACAAATTTTAAATATATCAGAAACTGCCACATGTATCTGTTGTATTATTTTCTTATGGTTTCTTATTGTCTTTGAATCTTTAGAGTCTTTTTGAATCTACTCGAATTAAAGGGATATTTTACTGAATAATAGTACCTGATTTTGAATCTTTTAGATTTTCAAATGAACAGGGTGCATTTATAATTTTAAAAACTATATTAAAATTTGCATAGATGCTAATTTGTTATTTGATTTTTAGGAATTAGCCTTTTAAGTATTCCATCCATTTCCCAAACTGAAAATATAGCAGGAGAAATCTCCTCCTCAAATTCTGTCTTTTGCTATGTCCTGGTAACAGGTAATAGTAACAGACTGACATTGAGCCTCTGTTTTGTTCCATGCAACATGAGAGGTGTGCGAAATCAGACATACATGATGGAGTCGGGACCTAGCTAGCACACAGGACAAGGACTTGAATAAATAAACAGCAGTACAGACCCTAAATCAGTCCATGCAAAACAAATGCT
Organism: Panthera uncia; assembly: GCF_023721935.1. NCBI lineage: Eukaryota > Metazoa > Chordata > Mammalia > Carnivora > Felidae > Panthera > Panthera uncia. The sequence goes on along the minus strand of NW_026057577.1, from coordinate 22,432,752 downwards.
GGTGTGTGTTCTTTTCAAATGGTGTCAGTGTTCAGAAATACCTCATTCCTTTACTCAGGATGCACGTGAAAAATGTAGAAAAATTGAACTTCACTTGAACCCAAGCAGGCCTGGGTAATCCTTCAGTCATAGTTTGAGAAGAAGGTACCCACAGTAAAAAGTTATTTCTAGGCCTTCTAGATAGCACAACCTAGAGAGAGATTTGGTTCATTTGATTAGTATGAACTGTTAAAGACAAATTTATCTGGGCTGTCTACATTGAGCTAGTTAACCCAGACCATTATAAAATTTAACTTTTGTTCAAACTGTGAAGACAAGCCATTCCTATACAATCCAGAAAATTTACTTAAGCCTAATTAATTGTAGAAGCTTTTTTTAAAATCATGTATGGGTGGTATTTGTGTGTGTTGTGTATTATATCTTAATGAAAGAGAATGTTACCTGAAAGATACATTGTACACAGTGAAGCCTCAATGAGTTGAGCATAGAGCTATTCCCATATACTTCTAAACATACTTTTACAAACATGTATCTTAATGAAAGAAGATGTTACTTGAATGACAGTTTACAGACAGTGTAGTTTCTCTATTTCTTTTTTTTTTTTTAATGTTTATTTTTGAGAAAGAGACAGTGTAAGTGGTGGAGGGGCAGAGAGAGAGAGACAGACAGACAGAGAGACAGAGAGACAGAGAGACACAGAATCCGAAGCAGGCTCCAGGCTCTTAGCCGTCAGCACAGAACCCGACACAGGGCTCAAATTCATGAACTGTGAGATCATGACTTGAGCTGAAGTCAGACACTTAACCAACTGAATCATCCAGGCACTCCTAGACAATATAGATTCAATGAGATAAGCATTCAGCTATTCCCATGTGATTTTACACATACGTTTGCAAACACTCATATCTTAATGACAGATGATGTTACTTGAAAGGCAAATTACACACAATGTAGTTTCATTAAGAACAAGTCCATTGCCATACACTTTTTTTTAAGCTTGTATTTAAATTCCAGTTAGTTAACATACAGCATCATAGTAGTTTCAGGTGTGATTCAGCCCTTCTATATAGCACCCGGTGCTTATCGCAACTCTTACTTAAAAAAGATAACAGGGGCGCCTGGGTGGCGCAGTCGGTTAAGCGTCCGACTTCAGCCAGGTCACGATCTCGCGGTCCGTGAGTTCGAGCCCCGCGTCAGGCTCTGGGCTGATGGCTCGGAGCCTGGAGCCTGTTTCCGATTCTGTGTCTCCCTCTCTCTCTGCCCCTCCCCCGTTCATGCTCTGTCTCTCTCTGTCCCAAAAATAAATAAAAAACGTTGAAAAAAAAATTAAAAAAAAAAAGATAACAGAATATCCTCCTTCTAACTCAAAAACTAACAAGAAAATCAGTAATTGAAAACAAGGTCTTCTGAAATAAAATTCTGCTACCCCCAGTTGAAAGCAGCGATGAACACATAGGTAGCTGTCGGGAAGTCATTGAGACAGGGAGAGTCTTCTGAGGATTTACCGCATCAGCATTCTGAAAGTCTCTTCAGAGGTTGGGGATGTCCTGTTGGAGAAGTGGACACTGTGTGAGTGAGAGAGCTCCTGCGGACCCTCAGAGTAATGAAAGGGATAGCGGAAAGAGAGTCTTTGAAGGCAAGCCTTCTCTAGTACCTTCTGCCCAGCCTTCCAGCCCAGGAGTGGTCCCTGCGGAGGAGGAGAACAAGAAGGAAGGGAAGAGAGGAAGTGGGAACCACCAGTGAGCATCTCAGAGAGTCTATGTGTGAAAGAGCAGGTCGGGGGGGGGGGGGCACACCCCCACCTAAAAGTTGAAAAATTAATACCAGGACGAAGAAAAAAGTGGGAAAGAGTTTGGTGAGCAGATATCAGGAAATAGTTCCTACAGAACTGTCTTTCACACCAACTCATTTCTTTTTGGGCTCTCCCCATTATTGTTTCAATAGGAAATGGCCCCATTGAAAGATGAGTACCTACATGTAAAACCTGAAAAGAAAAGAAAAGAAAAGAAAAAACATAAGGAAACATAGGTGAACATGCTTCAAAGAAGAATTATCCAAATAAACACAAGATTTATATCCTTTCTTAGCCTAAAGAAATGGAAAACAATATGGGCCTTCTTTTAAAAGTTGCTTGAAGTAGAGTTATAAGAGTTCAGTAAAGACAACCAGAGATAAAAAGTGGGTTGATAGTACTCAAAAAAGAAGCGGAAGAGGGATTTGAAACTTTACCTAACAGAAGGAAATGCGTACATATATGTATATGTGTGTATATATATTTCTACACACACACATATACACACACACACACACACATACATAAAACTGAAAAAAATCAGTGACAAATGTTAAGATTAAGGAAATCACAAATCATAATGTCAGCGAACAGTAAATAAGCAATGATTATAAAGAATCTGATACTCAGTGAAGTCAGACTAAAAGCTGAGGAAAGGAACTGAAAAAGAGATAAAATAAGAATTTTCTAAAATGGATAAGGCTATCAGTTTGTAGACTGGAAGACAGAAACCCTCAATAAAAATAGAAGATAAATGGAACACCTTGGCCTAATAAGAAAGAATAAGCAAGTATTTTTTTAAAGGAAGTACCCAAACTGGTCTCCGACTTCTCTAGAGCAACTCATAGACCAGAAAACAGTGTGGCAGTGTCTGCAGACTTGTGAGGGGATGACCTCTGTTGATTTGATTTATATTTAAATGAAATTACTTGACTGTTTCTGTAGAGTGTAATGGGAGACCAGAATGGAAGCAAAACAAACAAACAAACAAACAAACAAAAGAAAAACAACAGTGTGAAAGTTGATGCAGCGGTGATGAAGGGCGAGACCAGAATAGAGGCAGAGGGAAGACTGGAGGCATATTTGGGAAGGAAGTACTTGGTACTGATGGAATCAAGTAAGATCAGTGGGAGGGAGATGGTGAGTCTGTCTCCTGCATCTCTGACTTTGACACCAGGATAAAGGATGATGACGTTTGTTGATTTGAGGAGGATTCAGACAGAGAAACATGCTGTGTTCTTTTCATTCCAAGTTCAGAGTCCTACAGGGAGTAACTTAACTAATATTTGCTTGTTGCGATGATCACTTATTGAACATTTGAACTTTTGTGAATACGTGATTAGTTATTCTGGCCGATTCACACTGTGTTGAGTGATTGCCATAATACTCCATATTTGTCATATTCCAGGTACAGACAAAGCTATTCTCCAGTTGTTCTTAATGGCTGGCATTCATTTTTTTTAGAAATACTAGTAATGTATGAATATCTATGGAGTATAGGGGTGAAAACTTAAATTTAAAAAATGGATCTCATTTGGTGACAAAGTTAGAAAACCATGTGCTATTAAATATATAGTAGTAGGAATTGGTCCTTAGTTCCCACAGACATAAATTAAATTTTTTATATACCTGTACCAGTGCACACATTTTTCCATATTTTAATGTGAACTAAAAATAATACACCATATAATACTTACATAATAAAATCAGTTTAATCTTTTAGGGCAAGTTTATTTAAAGAAGTTAGAGAATAAATGAGTTCATAAAATAGAATTACTATTACCTTATTATATTATTTATAACTTTAATAGGCATACACTGAAGGGATTATATAAGGTTTTTTAAGTTTCAAAAGTTTTATCTAAATTCTAACCCTGAAACTAATATTACGCTGTATGTTAACTAATTGGAATTTAAATTAAAACTTGAGTAAAAAATTAATTTTATTCTATGAAATCCTTACATGTTATTTGAAATTGTTCAACATTTAAAGAGTCAGTTTGTGCTTGAACAGAAAGAAAGCACATCTTTGAAATAGCGACAGAGGAAAACTAATCAGACATTAGTAGTTGCATATGCTAGCACTTTGAAGATGTAGAAAGAAAATTTTGCATAGTTTGAAGATCTGAGGTCTGCTTTTTTGTTTATATAGAGAGAATACTCGTGTATACTTCTAGGTTCAAGTTGATTATTTCTACAAGATTGCTTCAAAGTTACCTTTTTCATTTTAGTAATTAACTTTATCTAAAAGAAATTAATGCTGTATGGCTGTGTTGTCTAGGATACTTCAAAAACAAAGGTTTCATTTTTCCTTCTAGGAAAATACTTTTTAGGCAATTACAAAATAAACCCCGTAACATTGGTTTGCTTTTTTCCTTTGAAAAATTACTGAATCTACTAAATATGTAGTCAAAGATTTTATGAATACTATTAAGGGATTTATAGGTTTGGCCTCGTTTTTCAACTTATATCATGATATTCTTTCTCTGGTTTATCTGCCAGGAAAAGAGTTTCTAGGGATGTTTTATACCACACTGTAATGAGGGTGGAAATGTAGTACATTTTAAAAGTAATGTGGTTTGAAATGTTCTGAATTAAACAGTTCAGTATATAAATTTCTTGTTCTGTATTTCATTCTAGTTGTTTTCTGTTTGGATCAGATATCCTTTAATAGGAAAACAAAATCTACTTTAATTTCAATATAAAAAACTTAGGACTTGTAAGTTTTTATAGACAGATAAAGTGAGGAAGAAATAATAAAGATGCTAAACTCTTTTGTAGGCTTAAATTCTCTAATTTAGATACTCTAAGATACACCAAACTTGGGGACTTAGCAAAAACTAATAGGGCGAATCAATGTATACTGACTTACAGTTGTATCCACAAAATATTTTTAATGAAAGTAAAGCAAGATTCAGAAGAAGTGTGACCTTATTCTTGTTCTATGAACAGACTGATGCTCTATGTTTGTGAATAAAAGTCTCAAAGAACAGACTGCTGACTTGTATCAGTGGTATCTCTTTAACTTTCTATTTTTCTGTCACTTTAAGGTTATTACAATGAACTTATAGTATTTTTTAATTAAAGATATATTAATAAATATGTTACCCTATAGATTTTAATAGGTAGTGTAAATTTGTATAAGCTTACATTTTTATATACAATTTTATATATTTTTAATATATTTAATATATTTTCTTTCTCATAACCCTGTGCTGAATTAGAAATTATTACCTTTCACAGAGAGGGAAATTAAGGGAAATTTACATGGATGTAAATGACAGATTAAAAAACTCCAAATCAAGAGTTTTCTCAATGCTTTCTAGTGTGTTAGCTGTATTTTTTTTTTTTTTTTTTTTTTTTTTTTTTTTTTTTTTTTTTTGCTATGGACTCTTTTATCAAGTTGAGGAAGTTCCCTTGTATTCCGTTGGTTTACTGAGATTTTATGTGGTTCCACCATCTTGGTTCCTCCTCAAGAGTCTCCTGGTTTACTGAGATTTTAAAGGGGCACCTGGGTGGCTTAGTCGTTTGAGCATCTGGCTCTTGATTATGACTCAGGTCATGTATGATCCCTGTGAAGCCTGCTTAAGATTTTCTCTGTCTCCCTTTCTCCCTCTGTCCTTCTTCCCCACTTGCACTCTCTCTATAAAAAAAAAAAAATAGTGTTGAATTTTGTCCCTTACTTTTTTCACATTTGATATGATCATGTGTTTTCTCTTTCTTAGTCAACATGTTAATATAATAAATTATATTGATTGATTTTTTTGAATGTTGAAGCAACCTTAAATTCCTGGCATTCACCTCACTTGGTCATGGTGTATTAATTTTTTTATATATATGACTAAAATTGCCTTGCTAACAATTTTTGTGTGCCTATTCCAAAAATACATTATTCTGTTGTTTTCTTTCTTGTAACATATTTGTCTGCTTTGGGGTCAGGGCTATGCTAGTCCAACAAAATGGGTCTGCCATTGTCCCCTCTTCTCTTTTTTGTAAGAATTTTTGTACAGCTGGTATTGTTTCTCCCTTAAGTATTTGAAAGGATTCAACAGCAGAGCCACCTCAGCCTGAAGTTTTCTTTGGACAAAGACTTTAAAGTATGAGTTAAATTAACTTTAGTAGATGTAGGTCTGTTCAGATGATTTGTTCTTGAGTGAGCCTTGGTGGCTCTCTTTCAAGGAATTTGTACACTTTATCTAAATTGTTAAATTATTGCTACACAGTTATTCATACTATTTCCTTTGACCCTTTTAATCTCTATAGAATCTGTATTGATGTGCCCACTTTTATTCTTTAATACTGATCATTCATATCCCCATACCTTTTTCTTGTTCTGTCTTGACAGACCTATCAGTTTAATTTGTATTTCCGGAGAGCCAGGTTTTGGAGTTACTGATTATCTCTGTTGTTCAACCGTTGTTCTGTTTTATCATTATTTTCTTGCTTCTGTCTACTTTAGGTTTAATTTGCTCTTCCTTTTTCAAATATCTTAATGTAAAAACTCAGGTAACCGATTTTAAGGACTTTGTTCTTTTGGTAAAACAAGCATTTTAATGCTACATATTTATCTCTTAGCACTGCTTTTGGCTGCATCCCACAAATTTTGATATGCTGTATTCTAAATTTTCATATGATTTCTTCTTTGAACCATGGATTATTTCAGAATATTTTGTTTAAATTTCAGATGGTTGAGGTATTCCAGCTGCTTTATATTATTAACTTCTAGTTTAACCCTGTTATGTTTAGAGAAATACTATGTATGATTTTAATTTTTTTATATTTAATGGGTCTTTTTTACATGGCCTCAGAATATAGTATGTCTTGGTAATATATTCAGTGTGTAAAAATAACATATATTCTGCTAACGTTGGGTGGGGTGCTCAACAAACATGAACTAGGACAAGTTGGTTGAAAGTATAATTCAGTCTTAGGCATCCTTGCTGATTTTCAGCAATTCAGTTAGTTACTACGGAATGCAATTACAGTTGTAATTGGGGGTTTGTCTGTTTCTTTTTTCAGTTCTGTCACTTTTTGTTCTGGGTGCTTAACATTTTATAAGCAGTGTATATATGTAATGTGAATTATTTTTTAAATGTTTTATTTATTTTTATTTGGGGGAGAAGGGGCAGAGAGGGAGGTAGAGAGAATCCTAGAGGCCCACGTGGGGCTCGAACTCATGAACCATGAGACCCTGACCTGAGCCAAAATCACAAGTTGGACTCTAACCAACTGAGCCATCCAGGCTCACACTAATACAGTGTGCATTATTGTGTCCTCTTAATGAGTTGACCTCTTTGTCATTATGAAATATCCATCTGTATCCCTGGTAACAATTCTTGTTCTATTGAATACTTTACATAATAGTAACTTAGCCACTTCAGCATTCTTTTGATTGAGTATGATACATCTTTTCAGCCATTTACTTTTTAAGCTGTCTCTGTAAAAGTGGGTTTCTTATAAGCAGTGTAAAATTACATCTTCTTGTAAATCAAATATGAATGCCTCAGCCTTTAATTAAATTGCTAATACCATTTAAATTTCAGATAATTATCAGTTTTACTGATTTTAAAGCTATTATCTTACTATCTTTTTGTCTTTTTTGTCCCACCTATTCTTTATTCATCTTTGCCTCAATTAGAGTCTAGTTTAGTATTTAATTTTTATCTCCTTAATGGGATTATTAGCTGTATTTTTTTAAAATTATAAAATGTTAGTTTTATTTAAAATTGTAACATTTAGTGTTTGTCTTTACATATACAACTTATTATAGCCTATATTCAAATATTAATATGCCATTTCACTTACAGTGTAATAATTTTATGACCGTAGTCTTCTCTTTCTGCCTTCAATCTTTCATGCTATTGTGGTTATACTATTTAATTCTATGTATTTTATAACCTTCAAAATGCATTATTATTATTTTGCTGTTGTTATTTTCACCAACTGATTATCTTTAAGTCTATTAAAAAAATAAAAAATGTCTTTTAAATTTATCAACATGTTTAGTATTTTCAGTGCTTTTTGTTTTTTGTGTAGACCATAATTTCCATGTCATTTTCATGTTTCCTGAAGAACTTCCTTTAACATTTCTTTTAACATTTCAGACTTCTTTTGTCTGAAAGTCTTTATTACAGTTTCTTGAATTTCATTTGTCAATATTAAGAATTTTGGTTCCTAAATGGATGAAACTAATTGCTTGAAAGATGAGGAAGATAATTGCTTGAAGATAAAGCAGAAAAGGTTTTAAATTTATAATATGTATGACACTACTAACTTAAAGGAATACATGTACCACAATGCTTACAGCAGCATCATCAACAAATTATGGAAAGAGCCCAAATGCCATCAGACTGATGAGTGGATAAAGATGTGGCCTACACACACACACACACACACACACACATACACACACACTGGAGTATTACTCATCCATCAAAAAGAATGAAATATTGCCATTTTCAACAATGTGGATGGAGGTAGAGAGCATTATGCTAAGTGAAATAAGTCAGAGAAAGACAAATACCATATGGTTTCACTCTTATGTGGAATTTAAGAAAGAAAATAAATGAACATAGAAGGGGAAAAAAGAGAGACAAACCAAGAAACAGACTCTTAACTATAGAGAACAAACAGGATTACTGGAGGGAAGGGGGGGGGGGGGGGGAGGAGATGAGTTAAATAGGTGATGGCAATTAAGGAGGACACTTGATGAGCACTGTGTGATGATGTAATTCTACACCTGAAACTGATATTACACTGTATGTTAACTAATGGGAATTTAAATAAAAACAAGAAAAAGTAAGAATGTGACAAACTCACTGTAACAGTGTTTAAGGGATACGAACAGGTAACTTCCATATGAAGAAATCTAAAAGCTAACATGCATAGAAATGAATAATTAAAGAAGTGAAAACTAAAATTAATATCCCTTTATAATTATTAGACCAAAGAAAATTAGGATATTGGATATTTATATCATGTGTTAGCAGGGAAGAGAAAACTCAAGTGTCCTCATGGACAACAGGGGTGTGGGAACTACTCATCGGTGTACAGATTGTTGGTGGTATGAAGGCGTTCTGACTGTTGAGCACTATATTCATGTTGGATGTATATATACTTTGATTTAGTAATTCTGCCCTGAGTTGACAGCAAAGGGATGAAGAGTGTTTTTAAGTCTTCACAGTCTGTACTCAACTCCGTAAAGAGACATGGTAGGGACTTTCATTGTATCGTGTGCTGAGGTGGTGAGAAGCCGGAGGTATACTGTGTACCCATCACCAGGAGAGGGAACACATCCAAAAGTGTTCTGCAGCAAATCTAAGCAAGAGATTGGTTGTCCGCATAACAACAAGGATGGATTTTCAAAATAAAATTCCAGAAGAAACTATCAAGAACGAAAATGAGATTTATAACGTACATGATTTATATAAGTTAAAATATATGCTTACAAAAGGGGCCCAGTTCCCCTTACACCATTCTCTTGAGAGCAGCTCAACTTTTTCTGTACATTAAAGAAATATATATAAATATTCTGAAAATTAGTGGTATCTATGTTCACAGTCCTTTCTTCCCACAGATGTTGATGAATGCCAGGCTATTCCTGGCATATGCCAGGGAGGAAACTGCATCAATACAGTGGGCTCTTTTGAATGCAAATGCCCTGCTGGCCACAAGCAGAGTGAAACTACCCAGAAATGTGAAGGTGAGTGTCTTTACTTTGGGGGACATGTCTGTCTTACTGATGACTCTGAATCCAGTAAAGTCATAACTTCATTTTGAATTTTGGAAGAATTTAATCAGAATTACAATTTTTTAATATGAAAATAAAGGCATAGATGTTAGAATAGTTTTGTCATGGTTTATATATATATATTTTAAGTCTATTTATTTATTTTGAGAGAGACAGAGACAGCACTAGTCGGGGAGGGGCAGAGAGAGAAGGAAAGACAGCATCCCAAGCAGGCTCCATGCTACCCACCCATGCTGCTGGTGCAGAGCCTGATGCGGGGGGCTCGAACTCACTAAACCTGGATATCATGACCTGAGCCGAAACCAAGAGTCCGACACTTAACCCACCGAAACACCCAGGCACCCCCTTGGTTTGTGTATTTAATGGGCTTGATTTGGAAAGAGCCAATGAACATTTTACAAGGGGTATGTTATCTCAGTTTCTTTGTTGCAGTGGAAATGGGAATAATCCAGCCTTTTATATTTTTCCTTAATAAGGTCGTTTTCCATTTTACTTACAAAATTGTATCAAAGATTAAAATTCTGAGTGAAGTACAATGTCCTGTGTTAAATGATGCATTAGAAGGTGGCACTCTGTCCTATGTTATAAAGTATTTGGATTTTTTATTGAATATTGTTTCTTGGTGGCTGCCAAATTAAAAAAAAAAAAAAAAAGGACATTTAAGTGACTCAGAATTTGGAAATACCACGACAGGTATTCTGTGAAAGAATAGCTTACTCAAATAAAGATCTCAAAAATTAATAATTTTGTGTAATGTGATTATTATATTCAATGTGAATTGAATGTAATTTTGAAATGTGCACTCCATAAGCATTCCTCAGATAGACTAAAATCACTTGTTAAATTTACATGTGATCAAAAGTTTTATCACTATTAGAAAATTCAGGAAGCTTCTAAAGGTATCTAGCTTTCCTAACATGGATACTTAGAATAATGTATATGTCTAGTAGTATTGAAATATAATGCTTATCTTTAGAATTACTACTTACATCGATTTATTTCCATTAAGATAGTTTTCTGAAGACAAATATTATGTTTATTCTAATTTTTTGTGACATAAACCTACTTGTCTACTGAAAGTTTAGAAAAAATTGCTTCCAGAAATTGGTTTTTGGCACTCTGGCTTACCTGAGGTAGATAAATGTGAATCTGAAGTTACATGGGAAATTCAGTAAATTGAAACTTTATTCCGTATGCCTGCTATGATCTTATGTGGAAGTATTTTTCGAGTTATGTACACTAAAAGTAGCAAATATATATTATAGTTGCTTCCTGCGAAGAAATTGTCACAAGTTTATTTAGACCCATTTACCTTCAGTAACTAAACTCAACTCAGCTTCTAGTGTACATAATTAAGTCTTCTAATCTTTCCCTTTCCAAAAGGCAGTATTTGGGTTTTTTTTTTTTTTTTTTTTTTTTTTTGTTGCTTAGTTATAAAAAGTCTTATCTTTCTTTGTAGGGAAAAAAATGGGAAAAAGGTAAAATCTAAAGTTTAATTATAGAAGACAAACAGGAATACCAACTGTTGTATTGGACAAGAGGTAGAGGCAAACCGAACCAGAGGCCTGGGTATCCATGCTATGATTTCCACACCAGAAATCATAATTTCATGAACCCAGGGGAAATATATCATTCTATGTTTTATATTTGCCCTGTTGCCTTTCTAGTTCTGCTTTAAGTTAATCTTTACAATTTTATATATTTTATATCATTATGACTTAATTTCATGCTCCCCCAAAGACAAGGTAGTAAAATGTGGTTAATTATTTAAAAAAAAAAACAATAAATTCTCTCTGAAACTCTGAGGAAGAAGAATGTCCATGTAGTTTATGTTGCTTCAATACAATATTGATAACCAAAGTCTGCCTGTTTGGAAAGGTTAAGAAAAATACTTGGAAGATGGGGAAATTAAGCGAGCATAGGAATTGGACTAGCGAGTTGGGGACCTGCATAAGGTCTGGGTTATATTGCTGTGTCCCCGCTACTTCTTGCATTTCCTTCCTGGCTTCTTTTGGGGTTATTCTATGACTTTTGTCATTCTGCTTCACTTTTTACTTCTGAAATACTATCCAAACAAGATGCAAGGGTCGTGGACTTAGGAGCAAAGACAGGGTTTGATTGTAGGTGAGAAGGCACAGCCACTGACTGATGAAAGTGGTTGTGACATTTTCCCATTAATCATCATACAATGTATTTCTTCTTAGTTGAAAATAGAGTGAGCCTTTTCTACATCACATTTCATCAAAACAACATATAGAGCCAAGGCAGAGTTTGGAGAGAGACAGTGCAACTCTTTATTCGCACTTGTCTATGTTTTTTAGGAAAGGGGGCTGTTGATGTAATGTAGGCACCACCCAGAGCCTGAGTCCAGTCCTCTCCTTTCTTACTTCCTGCCCAGACAGCCAAATCCACTTAGGCATTGCCCAGAAAGAATTATATGATTTAATATTTGGGATTGGTGGGGAATAGCAGAATTGGAAGAAGTGGTGATTAGAATTTGAAAACTAAAGGTTTTATGAAGCCTTTACTTTGTGTATAAGTCCTATTTATTTGGATATGTCTTAAAAGTAACTATTATCAATTTTCCTTAAGTAATAGTGTTCTTTTATGTAAAATATCAAGTGGTATTTCCTTACATAAAACTATTTAATGTAATTGGTAGCATAATGTATCTGGAAAGACAGTAAACTATTGCTACACTCAGCAACAGCTTTGAATTACTGTCAGTTTATGTACAGTTTATACAGTGTCAGTGTAAAATGTTGACATGAATGTAAAGTTAGTAATTGCCCTAAATAAAAATGTAACCATAGCAATTACTTTTGACCCACTGTCAAAGGTAAGATATTTTAGTTTTCTATGTGGATTACAATGTGAGCATAAAACATAGTAGTGCTGGAAGATTTACATGAAAATGATACCCTTTCTGTTTCTCTTTAGCACATACTCAATTTCTATTCATACAGCAATGAAATTCTCTAAAGAAATATTTTTTTCAATCTTTAAGTTACTGGGTCTGTTCAGAAATAAGAAAGGGGCACCTGGGTGGCTCTGTTGGTTAAGCATCCAACTTCAGCTAAAGTCATGATCTCATGGTTTATGAGTTCCAGTCCCTTATGAGGGTCTGTGCTGATAGTGTGGAGCCGTCCTGGGATTCTCTCTCACTCCCTTTCTCTCTCTCTCTCTCTCTCTCTCTCTCTCAAAAAAAAAAGAGAGAGAGAGAGAAGAAATAAGAAAGGTAACCAACATTTTGAATCTGAGTGATTTGGGGAAATGGTGGCTGCATTAACAGCAAAGTGAGCTTATTAACTTTAAAAAATTGTGTTACTGTTCTGTTTTGTTTTTTGGTGTGTATCTGTTGACCATTGGATAAGATCCTTGAGGGAAAAAAACTCTGTCTTGTTTATTGCTGTATCCCAGAGCCTGGAACTTCTGCTGCTGTATTGCAGAGGCTCCTAAAAAAAATATGTATTGAGTGTATTGAGTAATTGGGAGTAGGGTGTATAATCAGTTAATTTCCTTGACTTGGGTTGAATGCCCAAGAAGGTAAAATATGGGGCCAGAGTTAAAATTGTGTTTGGAAAGAGGCCAGTGTTCCTTATTATGGGAATTTCGCCTTCATCTGACTTTTTTTTTCATTTTCTTAATAATCTTATTTTGCTCTGGTTGCCATTCGGAGACAAAGAGCATACATGTGAAGTGCAATTTGGCATTTTTAGACCTTTGTGTCATTGTCCCTCTTGATCATATGCAGGTATTACTTCTAAGGTCAGGGACCTTCCCTATCTATTTAAAAGAACTGTCTTCTGCTTGTTCATTGGGATGTCTTCTTAACTAAAATCTTATCCTGAAAGGCTTGTCCTGCTGAATATTTAAGTTTGGACATATATAGTTTATACCAAAGTGGAAAAAAAAAATGGTGAGCTGGCCTTCATCTCCTGAGTCAGTGTCTGAAATGCATGACTCAGTATCTGTCTTGAGGTTTCTTTTCGTTTTATATCATTGGCTGGGTGGATTCTCATACTTGACAATCTGAGCCCAAAGCAGAAAGGAGTATTCATTTCTGTGTGTGTGTGTGTGTGTGTGTGTGTGTGTGTGTGTGCGCGCGCGCGCACGCGCATGCCTGTCTTGTCTGTCTGTCTAAGGGAGAATCCATTATTTCCTCTCTTCACTCACTTAAGGTCCCAGATTCAGTTTAGCCCCTCAGGTCTACTGAAGTCAAGTTGTATTTCTCCTGGGCCACTTTGGCTCCAAAATCTTTTCCCAGTTCGGTTGTACAGCGGGGAAAATGATCTGTTGTTGGAATAAACTATTTCTTCACATCCAAAGGGAAGGTTTTTTCGCTTACTTTATTCAGAGATTCATTCATCCAAATAACCATTAAATTTAAATGGAGAGGAGAAGTCGCACACATCACTATAACATGGAAGCGTATGTTAGAAGGGCCCAGTAGTTTTCTTTTTTATAATGAAATACGTTACTCTGAATTTCAGTCCACTTGGAGAAAGCGCAGGTAGATGCCAGATGTCCTTGCATGATCCCCGCCTTCCAGACTATACCTTCTTTAACATTCTCTGAGCTACTTACTCTTTCCTGGCTTAAATGGAAGGCAGGAAAATAGCATCATTGTATTGGAAAGCTTCCCTTCAATGGCTCTTTATATGTCAAATAGTTGTTTGCAATTTATTCTGAAGAGTCTTCAGCTTTGTTCCATTACCACAGCACTTCACTGTTTGAGATTTGTGACAACAAATATATTTATTTATGCTCATGAAACTCATTGGCACAGTATCCTTAGTTGCAGTTCCAACTCTGCTTTGATAAACCATGGAAAGTAATCTTCTGTCCCGAACTAAAAAGTGCTTTCTTTTACTCACATTACCAAAAATGTGTTAACTTGAAAATAAATAATTAATAGATTCATTGACTGTTTTCCAACAGGGAAACTACATATTAAAATTTATATTTAAATAGGGGGGTTGTAAACACTGGAAGCACATAAAACTTTTTAGGTCATCAATTTAGAAACCACAAAACTATCCTTTTAAAATCATTTTTGGAGGGGTGCCTGGGTGGCTCAGTCGGTTAAGCGGCTGACTTTGGCTCAGGTCACAATCTCGCGGTCTGTGAGTTCGAGCCCCACGTTGGGCTCTGTGCTGACGGCTCAGAGCCTGGAGCCTGTTTCAGATTCTGTGTCTCCCTCTCTCTCTGACCCTCCCCTGTTCATGCTCTGTCTCTCCCTGTCTCAAAAATAAATAAAACGTTAAAAAAAAATTTTAAATCCTTTTTTGGGGAGCCTGTGTGGTTCAGTTGGTTAAACATCCAACTCTTGATTTCGGCTCAGGTCACGATCTCACTGTTTATGAGTTTGAGCCCCAGTTTCGGGCTCTGCATTAAAAGTGCGGAACTTGCTTACGATTTTCTCTTTCCCTCTCTCTCTCTGCCTCTCCCCTCTTCTCTCTCTCTCTCTCTCTCTCTCTCTCTCAAAAATACATAAACTTTAACAAAATCCTTGGGGTGCTTGGGTGGCTCAGTCAGTTGAGTGTCTGACTTTGGCTCCTGTCATGAACTCACAGTTTGTGGGTTCGAGCCCTTCGTCAGGCTCTGTGATGACAGCTCAGAGCCTGGAGCCTGCTTCGGGTTCTGTGTCTCCCTCTCTCTCTGCCCCTCCCCTGCTCACACTTTGTCTCTCCCTGTCTCAAAAATGAATAAACATTAACAAAAAAGTAAACAAAAATCCTTAAAAAACTTACAACACTATAGTTAAAACATAAATTCTCCCTCCCTTAAATAAAAAAGCCAGGTTGTTAAACCAAACCTACTTTATGCACCATAACAAATAAGTTATTCCTCTATCACAGTACTTTTTTACCTTGTATTTTAAATATTTTTCTTGTCTGATTGCCAGCAGAGTATATGTACGTGTATAATTAATATGTTAATTAAAGTTAGTATTTATGGAGCACTTAGTATGTTACAGATAACACTTAAGCCACTTTAAGTGGGTTTTCTTGTTAAATTATCAATACAGTGGTGTGAGGTTAGTTGCTATCATTAACCCACTGTACAGATGAGGAAACTGAAGCCCAGAGAAGTTAAATAACTTTGTGGAAGTTAGGTGGTTTAGAAACTGCAGAACCAGGATTCTACCCTGCTAGATTTACTCAAGTTTTCAGTCAGCTAGAGGGGTTGAATGAACAAGGGGGAATGACCAGGCAGCACATACTTCGGCCCACAGATCGCATTTACAGGGCGAATCTCATGGAATCAGCAATAGCAACAGCATTGTGGTTCTCTTCTTTGTTCGTTGCATGATGTGGTAGTGCGTGCAGTCCAGCAAGGCCAGAATTAGACCCACTTTAGTGATCTTGGCCCTCCTGTGGAGTTTGGGTGGTCAGAAGTAGCATCATCTCTCTCTTTTGATACAATCAAGGCTGAAAAAGTATGGAACCTTGACCTTCAAGTCTGTTTCTTGTCCTCAGCCTTCATGAGTGGTGAACCTTCCCTTTGTGCATCAGGGTTCGGGGCCTCAGACTTGAGACTGCAGATGCATGGCCTAACGGTTCCCTGGCTCCAGCCCTCATCCACTGTCTCAGCCCTCTACCAGGATTGGCCAGTTTAAGTGCTCACGTGTGGCTGGTTTCCATGGAGCCTCTGGGGAACCTCCCAAAGGCTGATTCTTGAAAAACTTAACTTCTCTCTAATGGGTGTTTTACTGCCTCTCATGGGTGCTGTATTAGCTATTTAGTCCATGGGTTTTTGCTCTGTATTCTGTTCATTAAAATGAAAATTTACTGTGTACCGCTGTGGTAAAATACCCTAGTCACCATGACTTCAGAACTGAAGATTCATCTTAAAAGAACCAAAGATACAACTATCAGCAGAATAAACAGTGGGGTTAAAAACAATCATGAGAATTTTTATATTGTTTTAGATCTGAGAAAGCATTATGTAGTAGGTTATTTCACCTAAAAACCATGTGGTATAGGTCAGTAATGTCAGCTACAGAAAATATAAATTGCATGGCAATAATAGAAAAAATAAGTGCTACAAGCAAGAATAAAAGGCAAATGATAAACACAGAAAAACATTTGCAACTTGTAACACAAAGACAAATTTTTCTAATACATAAGTTCTACAAATCATTAAGAAAAATATCTAATAAAATTGTTCAAGGATATGAACTATTGACAAGGGCAATACCAGTGACTGTTAAATACCCAGAAACATGCTTGTCCTTATTTAGAATAAGAAAGTGCAAAATAAAACTATGAGATACCATGTGTACCTATAAACTTGGATAAAATGAAAATTCTAATGTAAAACTATTTTTTTAATATTTGTTTGTTTGTTTATTTATTTATTTATTTATTTATTTTTGAGAGAGACAGAGAGAGACAGAGCATGAGCAGGGAAGAAGCAGAGAGAGAGGGAGACACAGAATCTGAAGCAAGCTCCAGGCTCTGAGCTGTCAGCACGGAGCCCGACGCTGGGCTCGAATGCACCAACTCTGAGATCATGATCTGAGCTGAAGTCTAACACTTAACTGACTGAGCCACCCAGGCGCCCCTCTAATGTAAAACTATTAATTAAGGTTTTGGGA
Source organism: Panthera uncia (assembly GCF_023721935.1). NCBI lineage: Eukaryota > Metazoa > Chordata > Mammalia > Carnivora > Felidae > Panthera > Panthera uncia. The sequence goes on along the minus strand of NW_026057577.1, from coordinate 22,415,607 downwards.
CAGATACTCTCACAAATTCCTGACAAGAGTATAAAGTTGGTATGACCACTGTAGAGAGCAATTTAGAATTATCTGTCAAAATTACAAGTGTATTTAACATTTAACCTATAAATTTTATTTTTTTTAAGTTAAAAAAAAGTTTTAATTTATTTTTGAGAGACAGACAGAGCACAAGCAGGGGAGGGGCAGAGAGAGGAGACACAGAGTCTGTGATGCAAGCTCCGAGCCCAACTCAGGGCTCAAACTCCTGAACCACAAGATCATGACCTGAGCCAAAGTCAGACACTTAACCGACTGAGCCACCCAGGCGCCCCTAACCCATAAATCTTAATTCTAAGAATTTATCTTCAGTCAAGGATTTTGACTATTTATACTAGTCAAGAAATGATGGACTTACAAGATTATCCCTTCTGTCTTTTTTGTAATAGCAAAATGTAGTAACATACACATGATCGTAAACCGATTAAATTCTGAAGCATGTACACAGTGGAAGATATTCATCCTTAAAAAAAAAACATTGTGGACACTTTACATATTGATATAAAAGTGTGATTAAGACATATTGTTGCATGGCAAATGACAGTTGCAAAACATTTTCATTGAAAAGAGTATATTTGTGTGTGCTTGTGTTTGCCTATTTATACACAGAATGCTCATGGAAGGATATTAGAAAATTGGCATCATTCAATATTTTGAGGGTGAAAACATTTTGGGGGAGCAAGGGATGGTCAAGAGACTTCTCATTGGGTGCTCTGGCGTGAGTTTTTTACTTTAACCATGTAAATGTATCGCTTATTCAAAAATATTAACAGAGATGAAGGTGACAAGAAGCCTCATTTATTTGTTATCTTCCTTGTTAAGCTTTCAACATATTCCTGTAGCAAAACTCTGGTCTCCTTCCTGGTGGGCTGGAACAGTGCACACAGACCTGCTAGAGTGTTGTCACGGGGCATTGCAGCCTCTGTTCCCTGGAGCACTAAATATGTCCATGTACATTACACACTGCCACGCAGATGATGTATGCATTTCTAATACTTACTGATGAGAAAGAAAAGTCTAGGATTTGAGCAGAATTACACTTGATCTGAAAACTATTACTTTTGCAAATCAGTAAATCTTTAGGAGCCCTGAATGAAATATATTTGGCTTTAACAGTTCTCTCATTAATTGCTGTTCAGGAAAAAAAAATGTCATTGAAATATGCTTAGTGGCTGGAAATACAAGTAAAATCTCAAGACAGAGGTACGTCAGAAGTGATAATCACAGTGAGGCTGATTAAAATTTGCTTTTGGCCAAAATAAAAGCATTATTTAAAAGAGTGTATAGGATAGTCTATTGTGAAGAAAGGACATGTTCTTAAATCACCTTAAATAAAAATCCGGGAAAATTCTGGTCATCAAATTGCAAATGAGCTACATGGCTCAGTGAAATTAGAACTTCACTTCATGGCTCATTGAAATTAGGTATCAAAACACAGGCTGCTCCTTTGCAATTATGTGGTTTAGGACTTTCAAAGTATAAAACAGACAAATTTTCCTCTGTTCTATGGTGTTTGCATTTCTTTATTTCAGAGATTTTTCTCTGTGTCTGTCTCTGTATTTGCCTCTGTTTCTGTCTGTCTCTCAAATATATACACACATATACAGACACATATTTATGTGTGTGTGTGTGTGTGTGTGTGTGTGTGTGTGTGTGTGTGTGTTGTCCTTTTCTCAGGTGCACACAATTATACTAATCATAGTATTTGTTTCATGACATAATCTCATTATTCTATTAATAGCCTGTTTTTATTTGGTTAAATATCTTCAGTTATTTAATATGCACCCAAAAAACCACCAAAAACAAAAGGTTCTGGGACCGGGACAATTAACTGCATGTATCCATGGTACTATCCCCCCTCCCCAGCTCCCACAACATAACCATCACCTTGAATCCAGGATTCCACATTTTCTTTTCTTTTTAGATACTTTTATTACACCTATAGATACTCCATTTAGTATTATTACTATTATTTCAGGTTTTTAAAATTTCTTTAATGTATTCATTTTTGAGAGAGAGAGAGAGAGAGAGCACACAAGCAAGGGAGGGGCAGAGAGAGAGGGAAACACAGAATCTGAAACAGGCTCCAGGCTCTGAGCTGTCAGCACAGAACCCAATGTGGGGCTCAAACTCATGAACCATGAGATCATGACAGAAGCCGAAGTCGGATGCTTAATTGAGCCACCCAGGATCCCCTATTTCAGGTTTTTAAACATTATCAAAAAAAGTTTAGTACTGTGTGAAACTTGCTCTTTTCACTTAATATTAAGGTTTTTAAAAATATTTATTTATTTTGAGAGAGAGAGGGAGACAGAATCCCAAGCAGGCTCCACACTGGCAGCAGGGAGCCGGATGGGGGGCTTGAACCCACGAACGGTGAGATCATGACCTGAGTGCAGATCAAGAGCTGTATGCCTAACCAGCTGAGCCACCCAGGCTCTTAATATTATAATGATACAATTCATGTATATTGTTGCATGCTTTTCTAGTTCATCTTTAAGGTGAATAACCCATTATATCCTATTATGTGGATATGCCTTAGTGTGTTTATCTGCTTACGCGCTGGAGGGCATCGTTCCCTGGTTCTTTCCAATGTGGATATTGGCCCGCATACTTGCAGACACATATACTCTGTATGCTATCTACACTGCTCTCCTGGGCATCTCCTTCAACGTAGAGCCTCGTGTTTCCCCTGGTTTGCTCAGCAAGGACAGAGCTACACCATGGATTCAGGGTCACTTCGATTTTTCAGAGGGATATTTATCCTCTTTTTTGATCCAGTTATTTTTGAAAGGTGACTTATTTACATTTGTATTATGATTGATGTATGTGTAAGCAGCTTAGGTCACAGCAGTGGTGACATACTGGAGCCTTGTTCTGGCTTGTTGTTGCTAGGTGAAATATGGATTGGGAAACATAGAGCCTAATACTCTCCAAATTAGGGTGACCTCCATCTCTTCCCAGCTCTGTGTCTTACCCAGCACTTCACCCACATTGTCTGTGAAGCACCTGTTGATTGATCCAGTGGTCCTCCCCTGGCTCATAGGGCTAACTCATTCTTCTAGATTGATCTTTAGGTCTCTTCCATGTGGTTTTGGGCTCCTTACATAGATTAAAAAATCATACAGGAGAAACAAAGCTACTGCAAACATTTCCGTATCTTTTGTATTTGTTTTTGTTTCGTAAATATTACAATTTATCTACATTTCCCCAGAACACGTACAAAGCATTACAAAGCTGCTTGAACACAGCACTCTCCTGGCTGCAGCTTTCTGTATTCAGTCTTATTTTTAAGACACATCAAGAAAAGAGATGGAGACTGTAACCGCTTAACTCCTCCTTGAGAACAGGGTTGCTTCTGAGCAGTGCCAGGAAACTGGCAAAGATTGTTAAAACTCATCTTCCTTACTTTAGTCCCCAGCCTTCCCACTCCCAGCTCCCCACACTCTCACCACTAGGAGCAAAATTAGGATTTTTTTTTAAACACAGGGACAGTAATGGAAACTTCTTTTTGGTTATGTCCTAGTGATGCCTCGGTGCCTACAACTAAATTGTCTTCAACTCCTCATTGTAAGTTTTGCTTCCCAAACAGGTCCTCATAATCTGATTTTCAGACACTTTGCACAGTGCCTTTTAATCTTTTTTTTTTTTTTTTTTTTTTTTTTTTTTTTTTTTTTTTTTTTTTTGAGAATCAAAGCCTATCTGCATTCGTCACGCTTTCCTGTGTGTGCTTAGCAAAAGTGACATTCATCACAGTTGGTGTCTCTCTTTTCCCGTTAAAATAGACAGTTACTTGTCATCAGATGAATTGGTAGTAAATGTTATTCTCATTAAGGATTCTGGTTTTCAGGGTGTTTCCATCTTGGGAGGCAGAGCGTTGAGTAGCTTAGAAATTTGGAGCAGATATTTGAAGAGTTAAAGTCTAAAATAGAAACCTGAAGCATTTATGCTTTTATAAATCATTTGGGAAGGGCATAGTGACCAGGTGCCAGAACTGCATTGGCATTTCCAGGTTTGACTTTTAGAAAGCCCCTGTGTGTCTCATGTGTGGAAAACAGCACATCCAAGAAAGTGTGATCAGTGGGAAAGAGCGATATAGGCATCTAGGTGAGCAGCCAAACAGCAGTCCAGAGCTGACATTTGAGGCAAAATTAGCACCTATCACTTTCTCGTATATTTATCACAAGTTGCCAGCCTAAACTCTTTCAGTTTCTTCCCACAAATGATTTTCGCTATAAAAACACATGCATTGAATATCTTGGACACTACCTTGACAGTCTTAGCTGACAGTGGTATTTCCTAGGCAGTTCCTGAAGTGACATCACTCCCTAATTTCAACCTAAAGAAGATGGTTTACATGGAAAGTGGCACACATAGTTTTCTGTGAAAGCCTGGAGGAGAAAGACTTCTTTATTTGAAGCACAGTGGGTAACATCATTTTTATGACCATGAGGTCTGTGAAAAAAAAAATACATATTCCAAAAGAAAATCATCCAACGACAACAAAATAACCTTTAGCATGTGACTAGCGTGGTGAATCAAAATTAAGAATATTTAGATCACATTTTAAAAAAAATTTTTTTTAATTTATTTATTTTTGAAACAGAGAGAGACAGAGCATGAACGGGGGAGGATCAGAGAGAGAGGGAGACACAGAATCTGAAACAGGCTCCAGGCTCTGAGCTGTCAGCACAGAGCCCGACGCGGGGCTCAAACCCACAGACCGCGGGATCATGACCTGAGCCAAAGTCAGACACTTAACCGACTGAGCCACCCAGGCACCCCTTAGATCACATTTTAACTTTGTTTTTTTCAACAGATTTATGTTTTAAAATTTTTATTCCAATAGCAAGAGAACATGCTAGAGAGAAATGGTGATCTAAGTTTTAAGTCCAACTTGGAAAAATAAAGGTGCAGAAAGAACAGAGTATAGTGAGTGGCCACATAGCCCAAGATTTGGGACCCAAATGTTAGGGCCTATACTGCAGCTGCACTGTGTGCAAACTGTGTTATTTTGAACAAATTAATGCCTTCATCTCTACAGTAGAGATAATGATCTTTTGTGGGAAGCTTTTTATGAGTATCCTACAAAATAAACAAAGCATCTGGCACTTTAGGTCTTTGTTAAAGAAGGCAAGGATAGCACAAATTAGTTGTAAAAAATCCAGTAAATCATGTGATTTGAGATCTTAAAAAAATAATTGCAAAAGAGTTCTAATATAGCATTTCAATTATGACTTGTAAGTTTCCCATAAATGAGCTCTTTTCATTCTTAACAACAACAAAAAAAGACCTACAAGTACATGTATTTGCCTAGTCTGATGGAAGTGTTAACAAACAATTAAATGCACCCAAATCCATCATCATGAAGAGGGAACATGGAAGTGGGAGTTCAAGATTATCCATTAATTCCTGACTTCGTGCCAGCCTGTTTTATTTCCCTAGCCTCAGTCCCACCCAAATTACAGACATGGACATTTGAGACCCGGAGGACTTGATTTTTTTAGCATAACTCAATGGTCAGGAAATTGCATTTTAGTGGACTCAGGAAAAATTTCCCAAATGGTGGGAACCAATATTGTTTCCTCAGTACCATTATATATTTAAACCCTTTTTTAAAAAATATGACTAAGAAAGCATGGTAAAGTAATATACATGATTCCTGAAGTTCAGTGTCTGCTGGAGATCCCTGGAAAAATCGAGAGCCTCCAAAACCTCTTTCTCAGAGACGTAAAATTAGCTGTGTGTTACTGATAGGAAAATCTATTCTACCCTGGATTTAAAGGATCAGACGAACATTTTGAACTTTGCCTTTGGGAAAAAAATATACAAACTGAAATATGCCTCCTTCTCTCTTCATTTTACTTCCCAAATAAATGTTGTTTCATGATGGAAGTGGAAAAGCAATAATGCAGACCAAAATAAACAAAATAAAATGCTACTTTTATAATCTTCTGGATGTGTATCTTTAGCTTCTATGGAAAAAAAAAAAAAGAGAGAAAGAAAAGCTATTTCACAAATTACCATGGCTCAGTGCCTGAAGGAAATTAGTCTGCTCTAAGGAAATATCCTGCTGTAGCCCAGTAAAAATGTAACAAAACTTGAAATACAATACCTATGTCCACGACTGCATTTCTTGCAAGTGTTGTTCCTTACTGACCTTCTATATAGTCATTCACTACCCAGGCATTGAAAAATGTGTGAAGTACTAAAGAAAAGTTTCACAGGCTGAGAATTTCTTATAGATGCTTTCATCTAGTAAGCATGTAAATGAACAAAGCTGTGATGATGCTTGAATTGTCTTTTTTTTTTCTAAGTCCCAAGCTAGGAATCTCTCCGATTTCAGTATGAGGTGTTTCTCATCTATACTTTGCCTTTGCTGAATGTTAATACAATTAATTTTAAGGATAATATCAGTGATGTTGAAAATTTTAGCTGCAGTCCACTGCTGTATTGGCTACACGGTCAGGTAAATCGTTTCTCCAAGTACCTGTTGTTTTATGAAAGACAAGTACTTTAAATAGTCCTCATTCCAAAGACACAAAAATAAAAATCAACAAACAAATAAATGAATTTAGTTATAGTATTAGCAAGTTTCTTTCAGTGTGATCATGTGGGTAGTAGGTGAGTTGCTATGTTTTCGATAAGCTTTGGTGTTCCTAGGGGGCTATGGTGTCATATGTCCCATGTTAACATGTCTTGTGTAGTTTATCTATTTTAAAGACTATCTGAAGAATATTTTTGTCCCAGAAAACAGCAACACATAAATAGGACAACATCCAGGCTGAGTTGTTGGCTTGTATTATCTAGCATGGCTAAATTCTGGTGAATGGCAAAAGACAATTTGGGAATATTTACCAACATCTGTGTACCATCATACTAAATTTAGTATGAGTTGATTTAACAAGCTATAGCTGATGCTTATCTGAAGCATAATAAACATGTTCTTTATAAGATTTCATCTTCCAAACTCTTGGAAATGCCACCAGGACTATGTAACTGTAAATAAAAATTTCCCTTCTTCCATTTGTGAAAGAATACCATAATAGTTCTACCATAGAAGTAAACAGCTTTTCATTTAGTTCTTATCTGTATCAAGGACTATAATAATGACCTCTGATTCAGACCAATAAGTATTATTTGGCAGTTAATAATAATAATAACAAAAACCTGATCAAGCAGAGGATCATAAAAGTAATATATAATAATATGTAATAAAAAAGTAATAAAAAAAATCCTTTAGTGTTCGAGTTTAACTTAAAATGTATTTGTAGATCATTTTCTAATCCTCTCTTACAGGAAGTTTGCAAATGTTTTTGAGGGTAGTTTCCCAGATGTTATACTGAGCTTTTATTGTTACTTTAATGTCACCAAAATGCTTTGAGTTCGCGTTTGACTTTTTTTTTTTTAACTGACGTGCAGTTGACACACAGTGTCGCATTAGTTCAGGTGCACAACATGGTGATTCTACAATTCTATACATTACTCAATGCTTACCATGATAAAGTGTAATCACTATACAACATTATTACAGTATAATTGACTATTTCCCTATGCTGTACTTTTCATCTCTGTGACTTATTTATTTTATAACCAGAAGTTTTTTTTATCTCTTAATACCCTTTAGCCATTTTGCCCAACCCCTGACTCAACTCCCTTCTGGCAACCACCAATTTGTTCTCTGTATTTAAGAGTCTGTTTTTAGTTTGTTCAATTTTTAGGTTCCACATATGAGTGAAATCATATGGTATTTGTATTTATCTGACTTATTTCACGTAGTATAATATCTCTAGATCTGTCCATGTTATTGCAAATGGCAAGATCTTCTTTTTTATAGTTGAGTAATATTCCATTGTGTATATAAGCCATTTCTTCTTTATCCATTCATCTGTTGATGAACACTTGGGTTACTTCCATATCTTGACCATTATAAATAATGCTGCAATAAACAATACTATTTTTGAATGAGTGTTTTTGTTGTCTTTGGGTAAATGCTCAGTAAGGGAATTACTAGGTCATATGGTATTTCTATTTTTAGTATTTGAAGAACCTCCATACTGTTTTTCACAGAGGATGTACCAATTTTCATTCCCCCTAACAGTGCACAGGTGTTCTCTCTCTTCACATCCTCAGGAACAGAACACTTGTTATTTCTTGTATTTTTGATACTAGTCATTCTGATAGGAGTGAGGTGATACCTCATTTTGATTTGGGTTTGCATCTTCCTGATGATTTATGACACTGAGCACCTCTTCGTGCGTCTTTTGGCCATCCGTAGGTTTTCTTTGGAAAAATGTCTATTCAGGGCCCCTGCCCACTTTTTAATAGATTGTTGTTTTTTTTTTTTTGTTTTTTTTTTTGGTGTAGAGTGTTATGAGTTCTTTATATACTTTTGTTGTTAAACCCTTATCAAATATATCATTTGCAGGTATCTTCTCTCATTCACTGGGTTGCTGTTTGCTTTGTTGATGGTTTTCTTTGCTGTGTAAAAGCTTTTTATTTTGGTGTAGTCCAAATAGTTTATTTTTGTTTTCGTTTCTCTTGCCTGAGGAAACACATCTATAAATATCTTGCTAAGGGTGATGTCTAAGAAATTACTCCCTGTGTTTCTTTTTAGGAATATTATGGTTTCAAGTCTCACATTTAGGTCTTTAATCCATCCTGACTTTATTTTTGTGTATGGCATAGGAAAGTAGACTGGCTTCATTCTTTTGCATGTAGTTATCCAGTTTCCCAACACTATTTATTGAAAAGACTTTTTCTGCATATTCTTGCTTCCTTTGTCATAAATAAACTGACCAGATAGGTGTGGGTTTATTTCTGGGCTTTTATTCTCTTCCATTGATTTACATGTCTATTTTTTTCCCAGTATCATATTCTTTTGATTACTATAGCTTTGTAGTATATCATGAAATCTGGGAACATGATACCTCCAGCTTTTTTCTTCTTTCTCAAGATTGCTTTGGTTATTGTCAGTTTTAAGTGGTTTTATACAAATTTTAGGATTATTTGTTGAGTACCTGTGAAAAATGCCATTGATATTTAGATAGGGATTGCATTAAGTCTATAGAATGCTTTGGGTAGTTTGGGCATTTTAATGATACTAATTCTTCCAATCTATGAATGTGGTATATCTTTCCATTAATCTTTGTCATCTTCAGTTTCTTTAATCAGTGACTTACAGTGTTCATAGTATAGGCTTTCACCTCCTTGGTTAAATTTACTCCTAGGTGTTTTATTCTTTTTGGTGCAATTATAAATCAAATTGTTTTCTTAATTACTCTTTCTGCTACTTTGTTATTAGTGTATAGAAATGAAACAGGTTTCTGTGTATTAGTTTGGTATCCTACAGTTTTCCTGAATCAATTTATCAGTTCTAATAGCTTTTTGCTTTAAAACCATAGTATGTTCTATGTACAGTATTATGTCATCTGTAAATAGTGACAGTTTTACTTCTTCCTTAGCAAGTTGAATGCCTTTTATTTCTTTTTCTTATCTGATAGCTGCAGCTAGGATTTCTAGTACTATGTTGAATAAAAGTGGTGAGAGTGGAAATCCTTGTCTTGTTCTTAATGTTAGAGGAAAAGTTTTCAGTTTTTCACCGTTGAATATGATGTTAGCTGTAGGGTTTTTTTATATCGCCTTTGTTATGTTGTGATTTTTTTCCCTTTAAACCCACTTTCTGGAGAGTTTTTATCATAAACAATTGTTGTATTTTGTTAAATGCTTATTTATATCTTTTGAGATGATCATACGGTTTTTATCCTTTCTCTTGTTAATGTGATGTATCAAATTGATTAATAACCATCCTTGCATCCTTGGAATAAATTTCACTTAATCATGGTAAATGATTTTTTTAATGTATTGTTAAATTTGATTTGCTCATTTTTTGCTGGGGATTTTTGCATTTATATTCATCACAGGTATTGTCTTGTAGTTTTCTTTGTAGTGTCTTTGACTTTGGTATCAGGTGATACTGGATGAAGCTAGCCTGGTAGAATGAATGTGGAAGATTTCCTTCCTCTTCTTTTTTTTTTTTTTTTTTTGGAATAGTTTGAGGAAAATAGGTATTAACTCTTCTTAAATGTTTAGTAGAGTTCACCTGTATCTGGTCCTGAATTTTGGTTTGTTGGGAGTTTTTTGAAAACTGATTCAATTTCATTACTAGTAGTTGGCTCAGTTTGTTTTATATTTCTTTCTGATTCAGTTTTGGGAGATTGTATGTTTTTAGGAATTTATTAGTTTCTTCTAGGCTGTCCAATTTGTCGACTTCTAATTCTCTTAACTGTATTACATATACATATACACATACGTAATATTCTCTTATAATCCTTTTTTTTTCTATGGTGTCAGTTGTTACTTATCCTTTTTCATTTGTGATTTGATTTATTTGAGTCCTCTTTTTTTTTCTTGATGAGTGTGGCTAAAGGATTATCAATTTTGTTTATATTTTCAAAGAACCAAATCTTGGTTTCATTGATCTTTTCTATTTTTTTTAGTGTCTATTTCATTTATTTTTTGCTTTAATCTTTATAATTCCTTCTTTCTACTAGCTTTGGACTTTCTTGTTCTTTTTCTAGCCCTTCTAGATTAGGTTAGGTTGTATATTTGAGATTTTTCTGTTTTTTTTGAAGTAGGCCTGTATTGTTATAAACTTCTCTCTTTGAAATGCTTTTGCTTCATCCCCAAAATTTTGTGTTTCATTTTTCCAATTTTATATTTAAAAAAAATTTTTTTAACATTTATTCATTTATGAGGGACAGAGAACACGAGCAGGGTAGGGGCAGAGAGAGAGGGAGACACAGAATCTGAAGCAGGCTCCAGGCTCTGAGCTGTTAGCACAGAGCCTGACACGGGGCTTGAACTCACAAAGTGTGAGATCATGACCTGAGCTGAAGTCGGAGGCTTAGCCGACTGAGCCACCCACGTGCCCCTCCAGTTTCATTTTTTTAAGTTGAAGCCCATTCCTTAAGACACCTGTGAGGTACTCTAAGTGCAGAACCTTTCCATATCAGGGGCTGACAAACTTTTTCTGCTAAAGGCCAGATAATCAATATTTTAGGATACGGAAGTTACTATTACAAGTATGCGGCTCTGCCACCAAGGCACAAAAGCAGCCACGGATAATAAATACATAAACAAATGAGTGTGGCTGTGTTCTAGTGAAACTCCACCTACAGAAACGGGCAGTGGGGGTAGTTTGCCAACCCCTGTTTTCATTTTCACTATTCTTTTCCTGTTTCAAATAGTCCCTCCCCTGCTAACTTCACAGCTACTTTCTCAGTTGAATGGATGATGGATCAGAGACAAATAAATTTTAATGGTGATGATATATTAAAATGTTTTAAGAAAAAAACATAACTGGTATGTCAAAACTGTGCGTTTATGGTTGTTATTCCTGGAAATGTTACTGATTAGAACAAAGTTCATGTTAAATTTTTTATAAAGGCTTTATTTATCCTTTTAGAGTAGTTAGAGGTTCATAACAAAATTGAGAGGAAGGTACAGAGATTTCCCATATACTCCCTGACCCAATACATGCATAGCTTCCCCCATCATCAACATCCCCCACCAGAGTGGTACACTTGTTACAATTGATGAATGTACACTGACACACCATTATCACCCAAATTCTGTAGTTTTTACCTTCCTGCCAGTGTATATTTTTTGGGTTTGCACAAATGTATAATGATAGGTATACATCATTATAGTCTCATACAGCATCCTCGAGTGATTCGAGGACCTACCCATAGGTATAGAAATATAGTTCTTTAATTACTACAGTTTGGGAAGTGACTTTGTAAGATTTATTATTATGATTATTATTATTATTATCATTATTAGTATCAAGAAGCTCTTTGACTTCCAAAAATAAATGTACTTCAGACAGGAACTCAGGGTTGCCATTGTGTTTGTCAGAGAGTTCCAAAGGAAAAGGAATGGCCCACTATGGATGAAGTAAATATAGCTCCATTATCTTTCTTTGTAGGTCTACATTTTTTCAGTTACCTTCTATTCTTCCTGCCCTTCTTTATAGTACTGTCCCTTTTCTCATCTTGTCTGCTGTCATCTATACTGCAGTTAGAAACCTGACCATTCCTGAAATTAGAAGAAAGACCATTCTGTAGACATCATGAACCTCATTCTAGGTTGTTCTATTCGTCTGCCTCTACCTGTGTACCTTATGGGACGTGAATCAGTCTGGCCCTTAAACAGGAGGGATATGAATGCTGTTGTAGTCGGTATCTTATTTTCAAAATATCATTTTTCAAAGAAACAAAAATATGAGCAAAGTCTTTCTAAAAGTACTATGGTATGCTTAGACATAACTAGTTTCTGTTTTAACATGAAGGCATATAAGAAAGAGCATTTCGTGATATTTGGGAAAAAAAAATATGAGAGGTTACTTTCTTGTTTCGTTGGGTTGTAAGCACAACAGATTTGAAGCCCTCGAGGATACTTTGTAATAGAAAACATTTGAAGTTTGCTAAAAAATTCTCATTCAATACGTCAGTAAAACCATACTGTGAATATTTAGTTGTAGGCTTAGAAAATTAATTCAGCTTAACATACTCATAGAATACAGCTGTTCACAAATTAGATTATCATAATTTTTCCTCCCACATGGGATATTTTGCCCTAATTTACCGTGATAGAAAAAATATTTTTCATCATTAACTAATAAAAAACCAGGAAGTATAGCATTCTGACATTTAGTTGAAATTTGATTTTATATTTTAAAATATTTTCTGTATGTTTATTTTCCTTGCAGCTTCAAGGTGGAAGACTTTTGGTCTTCTTTTTTTCCCACATAATACAATGTTGCATCTTATATAAATCCTTTGTACTAGTATATATAATCTGTAGTGGCTAGTTAATTGAATATTAATATTTCTATCTGACATCAAGAAAGTATGGATCCCATGACTATAATGTATTCTAGAATCTTCTCTTTGAGAAGGTAATTAAAATTTCATTGTGTTGTTCTTTTAGGAACATTAGCATACTGTATGTAACTGCTGTTTTCATTATTTGAATAACCTGTGAGCAGTATGTAACTGCTGTCTTCGTTATTTGAATAACCTGTGAGCAGCAGAAGTGAGCTAAGGGAGAGGAAATGGGGGCGGGGAAGAGAGAGTGTTCTGCCTTCAGGGACCCATCCCGCCCCTGCAGGCTGTATAGAAAGAATCCTTAAAGAATTTGAAGAGAACAGTAGTGAGGATCTTTTTGGAAAAGTGTTGTCCACGAACTGCTTTTGGAGAGAGGAATATCAGTGGAGCCTGACTCAGATCTGAAAAGTCTCACTTCTGCATTTCCTGAATTTTAGAGGTAAAGGATACATTTCCCATTTGCCAGGTGAGGACCTCACAGAAAAGAAATGAATTAATGTGGTCTTGAGGTGGTTTCTGCCCACGTGGACTCCTGTAGGGTGGGTGACCCTAGCATGGAGATAAATTGTCAGAAGCCTGGGGCTGCTGGGAGACTTGTAAGTGGCCAGAAAGAGGAGTTATCCCTAGGATCGATGGGGAGAGGTGAGAGACCTTCTTCACTGGAGCACTGGGAGGTTTTCCAAAATATCAGTAAATCCTTAGGCTTTATAGGTGTCTTGCCCAGAGGGCAGGCAAGCTAGAGTTCATTCAGAAGAAAATTTATTGATACGGAGCTCCTGGCACACCTCTATACCCTGGGAGTAGATTATTGAACAAACATAAAAATCCTTGCTCTTGGACAAGTTCTTTTAGAAGCAAGGAACAGACAATAAACAAGTAAAATCTACAGTGAGATGTGATAAAACCACCAGAAAAACAAAGCAAGATGAGAGCCTATAAAGCGCTAATGGAAGTTTGAAGGGGGTGAGAGAATAAACCATGGCTTTCTAGGAAGAACCAGCCAGTGCAGCAGCCCTGAAACAGGGGCAGCCCTGAGCTGTGGATAGGCCATTGTGACTGGAGCAGGATGCCCTGGAGGAGACAGGTACAAGACAGGTTTGGAGATGTAGCCTGGGACCATATTTTGTGGGGCTTTGAAGGCTGGGGTAAGTACTTTGACTTTCATTTGGATTCTCGAAATGGGAGCCAGTGGAAGGTTTTAAGTAGAAGAGTGACCTATTCTGACCTTCATTTTGAAAGATTTATATGGGTGCTGAGTGGTAAAGAGATAATAAGGGAACAAATATGGAGGCAGGGAGACCAGTGAGGAGGCTACTGCCATAATCTAAGTAAGAAGTGATGGTAGCCTGACCAGGGGTTTATTGGTAAAAGTAAGGAGAAGTGGTTGAATTCCAGATGGATTTTGCAGGTTGAACCATCAGAATTTATTAACAGAACACTTGTGGAGTAATAGAAGAAAAGATCAATTAATTCTGAGGTTTGGGGAACAGTAAAGGCTGAAGTCGCTATTATATGAGATGGAGAACATCTGTGAGTAGAACGTGGTTGGGGAGGAAAGATACCAGAGGCTGTGCTTTAAAATGGGTAATTTGAGACACCTGCTAGACATTCAGGTAGATGTTTGTTGTTGGATATACTGGTCAAGTTCAGGGGCAAGGTCAAGGCTGGCTATATATATATATATATATATATATATATATATATATATATATATATAAATTTGGGAGCCTTTAACTTATAGTTGATATTTAAAGGCCTGAGAATACATGAGATCGTGAAGGGAGCATTTTTTAAAATTTGTTTTTAATGTTTATTTATTTTTGAGACAGAGAGAGACAGAGCATGAACGGGAGAGGGTCAGAGAGAGAGGGAGAAACAGAATCTGAAGCAGGCTCCAGGCTCTGAGCTGTCAGCACAGAGCCTGACACGGGGCTCGAACTCACAGACTGTGAGATCATGACCTGAGCCAAAGTCGGACGCTTAACTGACTGAGCCACCCAGGTGCCCCAGGGAGCATTTTGATAGAGAAGTCTGAAGGCTGACCTCTCATACACTTCAACATTTAGAGGTCCAAGAGATAAGAACCAGCAGAAAAGACCGAGAAGGAAAAGTCTGTTGGATTACACCTCCACCCACCGAGTTAAGATCTTTGTTACAAGTAACTGTCTTCTCTCCTCACCCCTGCAACCTTGAAAGTGCTCATTACTAATTAGGGAAGAAGGAGTTGAAAGAGAGAAGAAAAAAGACAACCATGTTATCTCTATCCCTGGAGGTGTAAAGCCTAGGACAGGCTGAAGTTGGGGATTTGGAGAAGTTTTAATTGGATGAGACATTAGAACTGTATGATTATTGGATTTGAGTGGACATTTTGTTCCTCTGAAACACATGGGAAAACCTGTGGGAACCGCATGAGATTTCCTAGGGTCAGAAAAGAATGGGTCAAAAGAAACTGTGCAAAATGGCAGTGGGAGATAATAAAGTTCCTTTATGCAAGCACCTTAGTGGTTTCAGATACCTATTGCCATATATTCTATCAGTTTATATGAAACTATTAAAAACAAGTATAACTTCCTGACTTACAGTTGACTTTTGCATAAATCATCAATCAGGTACTCTGAGTAATGTAAGAAAAAGGGAATTGAAACATGAAGGTCTTTCACAGTCTCAGGGAAGGACCCCTGAGGTGTTTTGGTGTCCTTGAGAATTGCCCAAGTAACTTCCTCTGGAATAAGCAACAGTTCTGTCCTGTACTAAAAAGCAGTCATTGTAGTATATACTGTCAACGTGTGTCTGTGCTCCATTAGCTCAGATAGAGTGGAACCCCACCAAGGCCCAGTCCGAGTCTTGGTGAGCCTATCTAGTCAGATGTTTTGAATCTGCTATTTCATGTAGAGAATGCTAGTGAATGTCTTGTTATATTTATGCAACCCCACCACCCTCATGAGCAGTTCATGAGGCCCTTGGAGGCTGAGTCTTAGGAGGGACTCCTCACTACTACTCACACATCCACACCTACACCCCCATTTGTGCCTCTATACAAACACGTCTGTATAGTTGAGTGTGTTTGTAGTTACTTATTGAAAGTAAACTGAATGTATATGAACGTAATCTGTCAGGTGAATAAGGAATTCAACAAAACCCAAGAAAATACAACTGTACCAATGATAAGATTAGCTTTTCTTTATAAGAATTGTACATAGTATGTGTCTTAGTAACTGGGCATACCACTTTGGTTGAGTTTGTTTCATTATATGATAATGATGGGATTCAGGGCAAACCACCTCCCCAAAATACCATTTTGGCAGATTGGCTCTTTTGAACTGAAATTACTTAAGAAACAGCAGTGCAAGAAGGACACTTGACCCTCCCTTTATACCTTTGAAAGCACGAAATAAATTCCCCTTCCACCTGGAGGGTGGACATCATCATTAACACCAGATAGAGGTTTCAGGGCCAGGAAGCTGTATAAAGAAACTTTGTTACTTCTTCATTAATTTGCTACTCCAAGCCCAAACTCCTTTGTCAAACCTTCACAAATAATGTTCCTTTGTTTAAAAGGTATAAAAATCTGTCTGCTTTCGTCAGTTCTTTGAGCCTCATATTTCTGTGGACTCCCTTATGTAAGAAATTAGTTTTTCACTTATTAAATCTGTCTTATGTCAATTATTAGGCCAGCCAACGAATGTAGAAGGGAATAAGGGAAAAATTTTCCTCCCTGAAGTGAAAAGTATAAAATGCAGACTATAAAAAAAAGAGATTTAACGAGTATTTATATGATAATTCTGCCATGGAATGTAGGACAGATTTCTTTTTTCAGTTCATGCCATTTATTCGGAACATACAGACTAAATAACTGGATGCATCAGTAGAGTATTGATAAAAAATCAAAATGTTTAAAATTTTTTTTAATGTTTATTTATTTTTGAGAGAGACAAGTATGAGTGGGGGAGGGGCAGAGAGAGAGGGAGACCCAGAATCCGAAGCAGGCTCCAGGCTCTGAGTGGTCAGCACAGAGCTTAAAGGGGCGGGGGGGGGGGGGGGGGGGGGGGGGGGGGGGGGGGGTCGGTCAAACTCCCAAACTGCAAGATCATGACCTGAGCCAAAGCCTGTCACTCAACACACTGAGCCACACAGGCACCCCAAGATGTTTTTGTTTTTGATTTAAATCCAAGTTAGTTAACATATAGTGTAGTAATGATTTCAGTAATAGAATTTAGTGATTCATCACTTACATATAAGTGCTCATCCCAGCAAGTGTCTTCTTTATGCCCTTCCCCATTTTTAAAATATGAAATTTATAGTCAAATTGGTTTCCATACAACACCCAGTGCTCATCCCAAAAGGTGCCCTCCTCAATACCCATCACCCACCCTCCCCTCCCTCCCACCCCCCATCAACCCTCAGTTTGTTCTCAGTTTTTAAGAGTCTCTTATGCTTTGGCTCTCTCCCACTCTAACCTCTTTTTTTTTTTTTTTTCCTTCCCCTCCCCCATGGGTTTCTGTTCAGTTTCTCAGGATCCACCTAAGAGTGAAAACATATGGTATCTGTCTTTCTCTGTATGACTTATTTCACTTAGCATAACATTCTCCAGTTCCATCCATGTTGCTACAAAAGGCCATATTTCATTCTTTCTCATTGCCACGTAGTATTCCATTGTTCTGACAGGCCCCTTGCCCATTTAGCATATCCCCCTACCCAACACCCCGCCAGTAACCCTCAGTTTGTTCTCTGTGTTTAAGAGTCTCTTATGGTTTGTCTCCCTCTCTGGTTTTATATTATTTTTTCTTTCCTTCCCTTATGTTTATCTATTTTGAATCTTACATTCCACATGAGTGAAATCATATGAAATTTGTGTTTCTCTGACTTATTTCGCTTAGCAGAACACACACTAGTTCCATCCACGTTGTTGCAAATGGCAAGATTTCATTCTTTCTGATCACTGAGTAGTATTCCAATGTGTATATATATACCACATCTTCTTTATCCATTCATTGGTCAGTGGACATTTGGGCTCTTTCCATACCTTGGCTATTGTTGATAGTGCTGCTAAAAACATTGGGGTGCCTGTGCCCCTTTGAACCAGCAATTTTGTATCCTTTGGATAAATATTTTAGTAGTGCAATTGCTGGGTCGTAGGATAGTTCTATTTTTAATTTTTTGAGGAACCTCCACACTATTTTCCAGAGTGGCTGCACCAGTGGCATTCACTGTTCCTCTTTCTCTGCATCCTCACCAACATCTGTTGTTGCCTGAGTTGTTAATGTTAGTCATTCTGACAGGTGTGAGGTGGCATCTCATTGTGGTTTGGATTTGTATTTCTCTGATGCTGAGTGATACTGAGCAATTTTCATGTGTCGGTTGGCCATCTGGATGTCTTCTCTGGAAAAGTGTCCATTCGTGTCTTTTGCCCGTTTCTTCACTGGATTATTTGGTTTTGGGTGTTGATTTTGATAAGTTCTTTATAGATTTTGGATACTTACCCTTTATCGGATATGTCATTTGCAAATATCTTCTCCCATTCTGTCAGTTGCCTTTTAGTTGTGCTGATTGTTTCCTTTGCTGTGCACAAGCTTTTTATCTTGATGAGGTCCAATAGTTCATTTTTGCTTTTGTTTCCCTTACCTCCAGAGACATGTCAAGTTAGAAGTTGCTGTGGCTGAGGTCAAAAAGGTTGTTGCCTGTTTCCTCCTCAAGGATTTTGATGGCTTCCTGTTACATTGAGGTCTTTCATCCATTTTGAGTTTATTCTTGTGTATGGTGTAAGAAACTGGTCCAGGTTCCTTCTTCTGCATGTCGCTGTCCAGTTTTCCCAACACCACTTGGGGAAGATGTCTTTTTTCCGTTAGATGTTCTTTCCTGCTTTGACAAAGATTAATTGGCTGTACATTTTTAGGTCCGTTTCTGGGTTCTCTCTTTTCTTCCCTTGATCTATGTGTCTGTTTTTGTGCCAGTTCCATACTTTCTTGATGATTATAGCTTTGTAGTACAGCTTGAAGTTGGGAATTGAGATGCCTCCATCTTTGGTTTTCTTTTTCAGGATTGCTGTGGCTCTTCAGGTCTTTTCTGGTTCCATACAAATTTTAGGATTATTTGTTCTAGCTCTGTGAAGAATGCTGGTGTTATTTTGATATGGATTGCATTGAATATTTAGATTGCTTTGGGTGGTATCAACATTTAAACGATATTTGTTCTTCCAATCCATGAGCATGGAATGTTTTTCAATTTTTTTGTGTCTTTTTCAATTTCTTTCCTAAGGTTTCTACAGTTTTCAATGTATAGATTTTTCACCTCTTTGGTTAGGTTTATTCCTAGGTTTTTATGGTTTTTGGTGCAATTAGGATCAATTCCTTGATTTCTCCCACTGCTGCTTTGGTATGTAGAAATGCAACCGATTTCTGTGCATGGATTTTATATCCTATGACTTTGCTGAATTCATAGATCAGTTCTCGCAGTTTTTTTAGTGTAATCTTTTGGGTTTTCCATGTAGACTATCATGTCATCTGTGAAGAGTGAAAGTTTGACTTCCTCCTTGCCAGTTGGGATGCCTTTTATTTCTTTGTGTTGTCTGATTGCTGAGGCTAGGATTTCCAACACTTTGTTGAATAACAGTGGTGAGGGTGGATGTCCCTGTCATGTTCCTGACCTTAGAGGGAAAGCTCTCAGTTTTTCTCCATTGAGGATGATATTATCAGTGGGTCTTTTATATATGGCTTTTATGATCTTGAGGTATGATCCTTCTGTCACTACTTTCTTGAGAGTTTTTATCAAGAAAGGATGCTGTATTTTGTCAACTACTTTGTCTGCATCTATTGAGAAAATCATGTGGTTCTTAGCCCTTCTTTTATTAATGTGATGTATCACATTGATTGATTTGCAGATATTGAACCAGCCTTGCATCCCAGGAATATATCCTACTCGATTGTGGTGAATAATTCTTTGAATGTATTGTTGGATCCAGTTTGTTTATATATTGTCAAGAATTTTTGTATCCATGTTCATCAGGGGAATTGGGCTGTAGTTCTCCTTTTTAGTGGGGTCTTCATCTGGTTTTGGAATCAAGGTAATGCTGGTTTCATAGAATGAGTTTGGAAGTTTTCCTTCCATTTCTATTTTTTTTGCAACAGCTTCAACGTAATTGGTGCTAACTCTTCTTTGAATGTTTGATAGAATTCCCATGCAAAGACAGATGGCCCTGGACTCTTTTTTGGGGGGAAATTTTTTATTACCAATTGGGTTGCTTTACTGGTTATGGGTCTGTTCAACTTTTCTATTTTTTTGTGTTTCAGTTTTGGTAGTTTATATGTTTTTGGAATTTACCCATTTCTACCAGAGTGCCCAATTTATTGGCATATAATTGCTCCTAATATTCTCTTATCGTTGTTTGTATTTCTGCATTGTTGGTTGTGATCTCTTCTCTTTCATTTGTGATTTTATTTATTTGGGTCCTTTCTTTTTTCTTTTTGATCAAACTGGGTAGGGATTTATCAATTTTGTTAATTCTTTCAAAGAACCAGCTCGTGGTTTCATTGATCTGTTCTACTGTGTTTTTCTTGTTTTTTTGTTTTTTATTTTTTATTTTATATCAATGATTTCTGCTCTAATCTTTATTATTTCCCTTATTCCGCCTTTTTGGGGCCTTGTTTCCTGTTCTTTTTCCAGCTCTTTTAGGTATAAAGTTAGGTTGTATATTTGAGACCTTTCTTTCTTCTTTAGGAAGGGATGGATTGCTATATACTTCCCTCTTATGACTGCCTTTGCTGCATCCCAGAGGTTAGGGGCTGTCATGTTCTCGTTTTCATTGGCTTCCATGTACTTTTTATTTTCCTCTTTAATTTCTCAGTTAACCCATTCATTCTTTAGTAGGATGTTCTTTAATCTCCATGTATTCATGGTCTTTCCAAAATTTTTCTTGTGGTTGATTTCAAGTTTCACAGCATTGTGGTCTGAAAATATGCAAGATATAATCAATCTTTTTGTGCTTGTTGAAGGCTGATTTGTGTTCCAGTATGTGATCTGTTCTGGAGAATGTTTCATGTGTACTAGAGAAGAATGTGTGTGCTACTGCTTTAGGATGTAATGTTCTGCATATATCTGTTAAGCCCACCCAGTCCATTGTGTCATTCAAAGCCATTGTTTCCTTGTGATTTTCTGCTTAGATGGTCTGTCCATTGCTGAAAGTGGGGTGTTGAAGTCTCCTCCTATTACGGTATTATTATCAATGAGTTCTTTATGTTGGTGATTAATTGATTTATATATTTGGGTGCTTCCATATTGAGAGTATAAATAGTTATAATTGTTAGATCTTTTTGGTGGATAGACCCCTTAATTATGATAGAATGCCCTTCTTCATCTCTCGTTACAGTCTTTATTTTAAAATCTAGTTTGTCTGATATAAGTATAGCTGCTCCAGCTATCTTTTGACAACCATTAGCATAATAGATCATTCTCCATCCTCTTACTTTCAATCTGCAGGTGTCTTTAGGTCTATAATGGGTCTTTTGTAAGCTGCATATAGATGAGTTTTATCTCATATGAGGTTGTGTTTTAAAACCCCACACTTCAGAGATTCTGCAGCTTGGATTCACACCGACTCTTGGGGTGAGGATCTCACTTAGCAATGGCCAGGTACCACCTTGCCCTAGAAAATGTTTGTGTGATCCTGCAGTGGTAGAGGTTCAGAGACTGTGGCAAAAGACGACACACAGCTGGCGCCAGGTTTTGCCGCACTCTGGTGCCTTTTCCCAACTGCAGCAAATTTGCCTGCTCTGTGGGGTCTGCTGATACCTTTGCCTGTGAGGAGGCCATATGGCCTCTACCAAATGCATTTCAAGCAGGGGAACCACTTTTCCCCATGTGTCACATGGACCCCTCAGACCCCACTACCTGCTCCCCGCCCTACTTCCTCACCAGAGCACCTCCAGGCACTGAGCTTCCAGAACTTCAGAGTCTGCACTCCACTGTTTGTACAATCCTGGTGGTAATGAAACCCTCTCTTTTCTTCCTATCAGTGGTTTTGGGGAACAGATTTCTTGTTCAGTCACTTGCGAGTGTTTTTACTCTTTGTCTCTTTTTCTCTCCCAACTCCTTTTGAGGGAGTGTATTTTCTGCACTTGCCCAGTGCACTGCTGTCTCCCCTCTGCTGTTCTTTTTCCCCCTCTCCTCTGTCCTCTCTCCACAAAAACAGCTTCTTACTCTTCAGCTTTTCTCTCAAGTTATGCATATTGTTGTGTTAATCCTCAGATTAATTTCCTAGGTGTGCAAAAACGGTTTGGTGCTGGTCAAGCTGTGTTTCAGGGAGGAGATAAACTAAGGGTCTCCCTGCTGCCCCACCATCTTAATTCCTCCCCTGATAAAGTTTTCTTAAATCAGGGTTTTACTGTATTAAGCCAAAATACATCTTGAGATCCCGAGGGTTTTATAATTACATCTCAATGTCCTAATGCTTAACAAGAAAAAAAAAAAGGGAACAGAAAATATTAAATTCTTGCATTTTGGCCAAGTCCAAATAGTTATAGCAAATTTAACTTTGTAATTTCCTGACTTTTTTGTTGTTCAAATTGTAGGTTTTACCCAACATTAAAGGAGGCTTTCAATTTAATTTCCCTGTATTTAAATGTTTAAGGCAGTTGTGGAGGGCAGAAAGGATGGGAAGAAAGAAAGCTTCTGGAGGACATAGTTTTAACAGCTCACCACTCAGTTGTTAAAAATATTCTCCTCTAGAAGCTCAGCATCATCAATTTAAGTCTTCATTGTTTCAGAACTTGTAGAGGATTTCATCTTACTTGTTTAAAAGGGTAAGATGATGTTTCCACCCTGTGTAAATTGGAAAAAGAGACAGAGAAAGGAAAGGAAAGGAAAACCCCTTCTGGTAAATAGCTACGCTTCCCAAGAAATACTATTGGGGGATGCCGACCAAAAATGTAAGCTCCTGTTATTTGCCTGGGTTATCAGTGACTTTTATGTCTTTTGAAATAGAAGTAGCTTTCCAACTGTTGTTTTAATCTTAAAAAGCCCAGTAATGCAAGTGCCTCTTGCTGCTGTTACTTCATGCATCAGTTACTCCAAATGAGTGTTTAGAAAGATGCAGTATTGATTTCAAGCCAAAAGAGAACCATTTGTTACGTGGCTATAGAAGTGGTCTTTTTAAATAATGTCATTATTCTGCCTAAAGAGACAAAAGAACTTTTTTTAAAAAGTTTATTTGTTTATTTTGAGCGGGAGAGAGAGAGAGAGAGAGAGGATGTGCATGGAGGAGGGTCAGAGAGAGAGGGAGAGAGGGAATCCCAAGCAGGCTGTGTACTGTCAGCACAGAGCCTGACGTGGGACTCAATCCCATGAACCATGAGATCATGACCTGAGCTGAAATCAAGAATCAGACGTTTAACCAACAGAGCCATCCAGATGCCCCCAGACCAAAAAACAAAAAACAAAAAACAAAAAACCCCCCCCAAAAAAAAAAAAAACAACAACAAAAACAAAGCAGTTAATTAAAAAGTCCCTTTAGTGCTCATTAAGGTTAACGCACAGAGACTATTTTATATTTTAAATGTACTTCCTTAAGATTAATAACAAGAGGAAAGAGGGACCAAGAAGGAATATATAATAGTACTATAGTGAAATGCTGAGGTACCACAAGCATATTGATAGTAAATGATAGACAGCATCCCTGTACAGTGGATATACAGTGGATTGGGGTATTTTCCATCATCCTAAAAAGATATCTTTCCCTTTCTATCTTCATTTTGAGCTGCTGCCCTCTTTTTTCTTTCTTTTCCACATCAGACTTGGGAATTACCTACAGTTAGGCTCTACTTCCTATATTCTGACTTATTCTAGAACCCTCTGTAGTCTGTGCAGTCATGTGAAACTCATTTCATCAAGATTACCAGGTAGACTTTTCCTACTCCGTAGCTTGCCTGGTATTCCTGCAGAAAAAAATCATCTACATGTGGTTGCCTGCCCCCAGCCCCCATCACTAGAGTGCCTGTGTCTGTCTCCTGTATTTCCTTCCTTTGTGTGCAGCCTCCCAGTAGGCCTGTACACCACCCCACAGTTATGTCAGCCGAAGCATGCACAGATATTGTCTGTAGCACCTCCACACCCAGCCTGTGGGTATGTACCTTAGCAGTGCTTCCCATATACTTCATTGCACTCCTGAAGCTGGGGCCGCTCTGGACTCCTCCCTTTCCTGACATGACTGTCCTTTCTTCCCCATTATCTCTTGGAATACTGAGGCACCTTTCTTTGGGATCTCCCTATCTCCTATTGTCCCACTGTGGTCCTTTGTCCACATTGTAGGCACAGTGATCTTTCCAAAGTCCATGGTTGGCCATGTCCCTCCTGTGTTTGAGTCCCCCAACTTCTTGATAAAATTCCTGCATGACCATCCTCTGCTTTCCTCTCTAGCTTCCTTTCTTTCTATGCACTCTTTGATTCAGTCCATTAACATTTATTTCCTCAAAAAAATCATGCTCCTTCTTGCCTCACCTTTTGTGTATGCTCTTCCCTCTGCCTGGAAAACAGTACTCCACTCATCTTCGTAGCCTGGTGGGGGCCTGTTTTCTGACATGTTTTGGTGTGACTATGAATGTCCTGTGGAAGTCTGTCCTGACCCATTTCTCTTCTGTGTTTCTCTTTCATCCTGCGCTGCTCGTTGCACTGCTCATAGTATTGGTCACCCCACATTGACATCAGGTATAACTCTGATCTCTCAGCTACCAGTGCCAGCTTCTGGAGAAGGAGTCCAGCAGACCCCAGGTTTCAGCTCTGCTCACTGCTGTGAAATTCTGTTTGTGGTCCAAGGAAATATTTATCTCGTGTTTTGCAACCAGCTGGGTCTCTTGTTTTATTTTTATTTTTTATTTTTGTATGTCATCTGTCACTGTTATGTGATTGGAGCAGAGGGGAGTACCAGAGCATCTTGACTGGAAGTCACAATCTGCATGTTTAGTAAGCCTTCCAGGTCATTTTGTGTGTGTGTGTGTGTGTGTGTGTGTGTACGTTAAAGTTTTGTAACATCTGTCCTTTATTTTACCTAAAAGACTGAAGCTATTTGACATGAACTTATTCAACCTCAGATTCTCTTACTACAACCCCATTTTCCATATTCCCTGCCTTTGATGAAGTGTCTTCCCATCTTTCCAGAGCAGAATGTTCCAGCTCTGTACTTTACTCCATCACCTTTCTAAGACTCTTGACTCTTGCTGTTAATTGGCTCAGTTTCTAACTTGTGTCTCTTCTCTTTCCTGACTCTTTGTCTTATCTACAATCAAGGCCATCTACATAAAACCTCTGTCCACTTTCTCTTTAGTCTCCTGTCACTATATTCTTTCTGACTTTGTTCACTGTGAAGTTTCCTAAAAGCATAGTCTGTAGCAGCAATCTCACCACCACCCCACCAATTATTTCTTACCCCTTTGTAAAATTGCCTTCGTTCTCATGAATCCTTCGTAGCATTTATCATTCTTGGTTACCCTTTTCCTTCTTAAATATTATTCCTTGATGTCTTAGTTTCCTAATATTGCTATAACATATTACCAAAAACTTAGTGACTTAAAACACAGAGTTATTTTTTTACCGTTTTGGAAATCACATGTCCAGAATGGGTCTCACCAGGCTGAAGTCAAGGTGTAAGCAGGACAGCCTATTCCTTCTGCAGTGTCTAGGGGAGAATTCATTTTCTTTACTTACCTGATTTCTAGAAACTTCCTTCGTTACTGGCTTGTGGCCCCCTTCCGTCTTCAAAGTTAATGGTGCAGCATCTTCAAATCTCTCTCCAGATATGACATTTCTACCTCATCTCCCACTTATAAGAACTCTTGATTATATTGGACCCAGGACCAGATAATCCAAGACTATCTCCTCATCTCAAGATGAGTTGATTAGCAATCTTGATTCTCCCTTGTCATATGAACTAACATATTCACAGGTTCCCAGGATTAGGACTCTGACTTCATTGGTAGAGTCACTGTGCTGCCTGTCACATTTGACCTCTTTAATATATAAATTGTTAAAAAAAATGAATAAATAAAATTTAAATCACTTTTCAGTAATCCTGGTGATCTTTCTTTTCGTATTTTCTTCACTCACTTCACACTGATGGTTTCATCTGTGTTTATCTATAGCTGCTGGTCCCTTTATAAAGATCTACCCTGGATTTTCAGCTACTTTCTAGATATTATTAGCTCAAAATGTTAGTGATGAAACCATCAACTTCCCCCAAAATATTTTTCCTTGATTTTATTAATTTTGTTAATAGAAGTTCAATAATGAAATCTTACCATCCCTTTCTCTTATTCTTGCTTTAACTTTCAGGACGTTTCTTTCATTTATTATTTCCTTTTCTAGTCCCCCCTCATTAACTGCAGCCTGGATCATGTTATTATCTGTACTGTCCCTGCCCTGTTCTTACCTTAGCCCTGTGTTTATCAACATTGGCAGATATTTTTACCAAAAGTAAAATTCTCTTTTTATTAAGTTTTTAATTTTAATTCCAGTATAGTTAACGTACAGGTTTATATTAGCTTCAGGTGTACTCTTTAGTGATTCACCACTTCTGTACATTGTTCAGTACTCATCGTGGTAAGTGTACTCTTTAAACCCCATCAAAAGTAAAATTCTGGGGCACCTAGGTAGCTCCATTAGTTGGGCATCTGACTCTTGATTTCAGCTCAGGCTGTGATACCCAGGCTAGATGTATACCCAAGTGAAATTAGAGCATATGTCCACATAAAAGTAGTACCCAAGTGTTCATAGCAGCTTTATCCACAACAGCCAAAAAGATGGAAACAGCTTGAATATCCACCAACTGAGGAATGAATGAATAAAATGTGATATATCCATACAATGGAATATTATTCAGCAATTAGAAGGAATAAGGTACTAATATATGCCACAACATTGAGAAACATTGAAAACATGCTACGTGAAAGATGCCAGTCACGAAAAACCATATATTTTATGATTCCATTTATATGAAATGTCTAGAACAGGCAACCCTATAGAGACGGATGAGTTGTTATTAGTTGTGGATTTTTTAGTTATACTTAGGTTACTTACTCTCTGAAGCATAGAGGCAGGTCAGGAGAGTGCTGGGATGGAAGTACTTCTGGGGGAATGAACATGTTCTAAAATTAAGTTGTAGTGGTGGTTGTACAACCCTGTAGATGAACTAAAAACCATTTAATTTTTCACTGTAAGTGGGTGAATTGTACTACCATATAATACTATATTTCAGTAAATCTGTTTATGAATAATCAGTGGAATTCTGAGGACAAGTAATACACACCATACTTTCAGACTCTGAAAAGGGGAAAGCAAACGTTAATTTTCCATTACAGCTTATTTTGCCATTTTGATAATGACTGTTGTCCTCATAAAGGCTTGAAGAAGGTAGCCATTTGTTGCACTTAAAATTTAGTCATAAATTTAAATAGCATATTCATGGTTCAATGTAAAATGGAAATACACTTTTTTCCTATACCAAAAAGAAAAGTATGCAGACTGGACCAAATACATATAGTTCCTTGGCATTGATGGAAATAAAATACAAACACTTGTTTAAAACAAAATGTTTTGTTTGTTCTAAGTTCTCTGTAACATAATTGTTACAGGGACTGCTTTATCATATGACGTCCGTATTGGGATTGACAGAATCTCTAGGGCAGTGTTCTTAGAATTCAGTGATATCTGAGATCACACTTAGCACTGCTTATCAAATTATTCATTATATTCTGCTTAGAGTAAGATTTACAGTAAATGTTGTAAATGTTGGTTGACAAATATGAGGTTCTGTGGTTTGGCAGTCAAATCTATCAGATGGTTTTGCTTAGATCTAATTCTCTTTAAAAAAAAAAAATCTGTATTCAACTTCTTCAAATTACCAAGCTCTTTCCAGTCCTTCCATGCCACACCCAACAACCCTCTCCTTTTGACAGTGTTGTTGCTCACCTCCATTCCTCATACTCTCCCTCTTCTCTCCTTCATTTTTCCTTCCCAGTCTCCTATGCTGACTTTGCTTCCTTTGGGTTTCTTTTTTTATATGGTGGTGGTTCTCAGAAGTTCCCTCCTTAAATTCAACTCTTTTCATTCATGTATCTTCTTTGGACATCTCATTTATTGCTACAACTTCAAATATAGTCCATAGAGTTGGTGATAAATCACAAATGTACATCTTTACCCCTTATATATAAGTTTCAATTTTGTAGCTATGTAGTTGGAATTGCTCTCCATTTCTCATAAAAATCTCAAGTTCAAAAAAGCCAAAACCTGGCTTAACCTCAAAATGTTCCTCCATGTCCCATTCTCTGTTAATAGCACTACCATTGTCTCCTTCGCTAATCAAGCTAGAAGTTTAGAATCCTGTTGCAAAAATCCTGTTGATTTCTCCTTCCTCATGTCTCATGAATATGTATTCTCTTCCTCATCATAAAGCCTCCTCCATGCTGTCATTACTGATCACTGGACTATTCATTGTCTACTTTAAACACAAGAATTACCTTTCTAAAATATTGATTTGCTTACATAATGTTTTTACTTACTTTAAACTCCTTCATAGACACCATAAATCACCTCAGAATAAAAGTCAAAGTCCTTGGGAGGACTCTTCAGGGTTCATAGTATGGCTAACTAGCTAAACTTCACTTCTGTCAACTTCCTACCCATTCTGGTATACTTTCCATGCTCCAACTGTGCTATATTTTCAGATATACTCACCCATGCTGGTTTCTATTCTTGTTGTTCTTTATTAGTCTAAAACTGACTGCATTCTACTTGCCACAGTAATTGATTCAGGACTCCAGCCCTTTGCCAATCAGCATATTCTCCTGGCTAAAGGAATATAGATCAAAACATTAGGACAAAAGAGAAGATTTGCGGGTGCTCCTGGGAAAAAAGTTTTCTGTCTCCTAAGAGAAAGCCCTGGGAAGAGACACCCTCTCTTCTAACTAGATGTCCTAGTCAAAGGTCTAGCCTAGAATTGCTACAGCCTTTTTGCTCCCATCAAGGAAGGCAGTCTAAGAATCAAGTCAAAGCACAGAGGAGTGCATAGTTGAACACATCTCAGAGAAACAGCAATAGACCTTGGCTTAAACCAATCCTGACGTCCATGCCTATGGACATCCAAATACGTAAGCTGTTAAATATTTCCTTTATGTCCATTTAGACCAGTTTTTCTGATACCTGCCTACAAAAGCCTCCAAACTGGTAAATAAACTTTAAAAAATATTTCAAGGGAATGTGGGTGGAGGCACATCAGATATGCAGAGGATGAATGAAACCAACTCCTTTTATTAAGACTTTGCCTTTTCCTGTGAATACACTCCTCACCCTTAGACACACTTATGTATATCTCACCATGCAGTGTATACTTTATATTTGCACACATCCTTCTTACCATAAACATTAATGATAAATTTAAATATTAATTGATGAATAAATATTGGGCATGACTGCATTGAAATGCAGAGTGTTTTGGTCAGTTAAAAATAAAGCACTGAATTTTAAAAATAAGGGTAGGGAGTCTACCCAAAAATGAAATAAATTCCTGTTTTTCATATAGGATTCCTAAATACTTGAGCGGGAGCCTTTTACATACAATTACTTGGAAGCTGACTTTTTTAAGGTTTGTAGTTAATTCTAAGAATTTTGAAACATGGAGTTTTTGTACAATAAAATATTTAACACAAAACCACAAATTTAATATCACTCCATGTGTTCCTCTCTGTTCCAGATTTTTTAAGGAAAAAGAAAAATGTCAAACATCTTTCAGTTTTCTACTCTTTGTTGTTAAGGAAGGTATTTGGAAATAGAGCACAAAGAAGCTCTTTATTATGAAAGGAAATGCCTAGAAATAAGAGTTAATGCTTAAATGAAGGACTTTAGGTTTCTAATTTTTAAGTATTTAGATCAATCCTGGTCTTCATAAGTGCCTTGACTGTTGGTATGACTTTAAAGGATCAGAAGACAACTTGTGGTGTTTCACCTTTGTGCTGCTTCCTACTTTACTGTGTTCTGTTCTCTTTTATAGTCTTCCTTATCCTGGAGTGATTGATCAATGTATTTGGTGATTAAAGTGTAAATTTCTAGCCTCCTTTCTGTTCTGAATCCACGTTCAGTTTTATTAAGTAGCACTGCGCTTAGATAGCAGTATAAGATGCAATAGGTCCTAATTTTGCACACATGGTTTCATTTTGTTGGATTAAATCTGATGGTAACAGCACCACATTATGTATTTGCTTCTCATGAAGTCAATTCATGTTAGAATTCTGCTCTCTCTTAGGGAATTGGTCAATTTTGATTTGTACCACTGTGCCTTCAGTGGCTAACTGCTAAACCTCAAATGAAGATATTATTTCAGGGAATGTCTGAATCTGATAAATTTTTTTATGAGAACATTCCAAGAAGACACACAGGCTTATAGTTATTTCATGACGCAGCTTGTAGGCAAGAGTAACTTGTCAGACTAAATGGGGAAAAAAAGAATGATTAGATTAATAGAGGAATTCAAAAAAGAGATTGCCAACCATTTCTGAAAATTGTGGGGTTTAAAATTTCTTTCCTTGTATTTACAAGAATATAATTTTTTCCTGTTTTGATACATTAAAAAATATATATGCAAATTAAAAAAACAAAAGAATCTAAAAGCTCAGGTTTGCTGGTCAGTAATCATCCACGTTTATGACTTTTCCCTGTATTCATTGGTCTTTGTGCTTTAAAGAAGATGGCCAACTCCTGGGTTTCCCTTACAATTGCTCATTTCCTTGTAAATGTATTAGCAATTAGCTCCCAGTGTACCTAATTGTAGTTTTGTTTGACTTTCGACCTTTCTCTGCTTACTGAACTAGAAGAAAAATAGATTAATGCTTATGTAAATGGCCAGGTTTTCTGCTTTAGTGAAAGCTTAAAAGAAAGCAGACCTTTGATTAAGGGGATGTAAGGGGATAGACTAGTCCCAGCATTGAGTAAGCTGAATGGGTAAGTGCAGGGAGGTACAATAGGAAAACTGGACACCTCCCAAAGCCTCCCAAGTTTGCCCTCTGCCATGTTTCTGTATTATTTTAGATTTAAAGTTAATTCCCAGAATGTCAAATATACCCATATTCAAATGGAAGTACGAAAACATATCCTGAAGCCAAATAGAAAAAAAAAATTTGTGCTGCCTTTGTTGGCTCAAATAATTAGTGTGAAAATTAGCTATAAATTTTTAAATGTATTTAGTTATTCCACATTTTAAAATGTAATCCCGTATGTGTTTTTTAAAAACCGTAGTAGGATAATTCCTAATTGATGTAGAATGGAAACTAAAACATTGACATTTTTACTTATTTTCAATTTAAGTTGCATTTGGGGGGGAGAAAAGGATATAGAGTTTTGCTTTAGTTGGCGTTGTTTTACTGCCATGGGAGTTTGCTTTCATCTCAGTTCCCATAGATGTGTGTGAGAAATTCTTCAGGGTCTGAAACAAGAATATATTCAGGGTTATATGATCTGACCTAATCAACCATGAGTACTCTGATACTCTTTAAAAAAAAAATCCCTTGTAAAAGCTGTTTAATGGAGGCCTTTCTCAATCATCTTCTCCTCCTTCCCTTGATTAGACATCGATGAGTGCAGCGTCATTCCTGGGATATGTGTGACTGGCGAATGTTCCAACACCGTGGGAAGCTATTTTTGCGTTTGTCCACGTGGATATGTAACCTCAACAGATGGCTCTCGGTGCATCGGTAAGCCTTGGATTTTTGAAGGCACAATACAGTGCTCCTTTATAATAACAGAATAGCCCAAACACGTATGAAGATGGCAACGATTATAAAACCATTGGGTAAATGGCTGAAAAGGTTGTTTAAAATAAATGGTACCACTATTGAGGGATTGATAGACCAGGTGCTCTTTGCAAAGACTTCAGTTTCACAAGCCATCTGGGTTTGTTTTATGTTGTCAGAGTCATTTTGGAAATGAAGAAAGACTTCCTCAAGACATTGCTCTTGGCCAGTGCTAGAGACAAAAAGGCCTGAAGAAAGATTTTTTTTTTTTTAATCTGCCTTGGGAACCGGGATGTAGTAATTAAAGTTTCTTTTGTTGCTGTGCATTCATTATGAATGCATGTCAGTGTCTTATTTACTTAGAGCTTGTTTATTCTAGTGAAAATAACTATTGCAGAAAAGAAATTGACACCTTTAATTTTGTGTTTTAAACATATTCAGAGTAGAGCCAAATACATTTGTATGTTTTCCTTTGTTTAGACAAATGAAACACTGCTTCTCAGTTATGATGTAGGTCATCCTTTATTGAGCAAAGCTTAAACTTAGGGCAACCATCCAACAGTGAACATGAGGGATGGGGATCCCTCCTTCAAAATACTGTGTTGTCATCCTAAATAATAGAAGAACAACAATGGCTGTCATAGAAGAAACAGAGGTAGTGGTAGTGAAAATAATAGCATTTCTGGGGCACCTGGGTGGCTTGGTCAGTTGGGCATCTGACTTTGGCTCATGTCATGAACTCATGGTTCATGGGTTCGACCCCGCATCGGGCTTTGTGCTGACACCCTGGAGCCTGGAGCCTGCTTTGGATTCTGTCTTCCTCTCTCTGTTCCTCTGCTGCTCGCACTCTCTCTCTCTCTCTCTCTCTCAAAAATAAATAAAAATTTAAAAAATTAAAATAAATAATAGTTACCATTTATGAGACACATGCCACATGTAAGGCATTGGACAGCTATCTTATCTCATTATCTCGTAGCTCTGGGGCCTTGAGCAATATACTGACCTGTCTGTATTTCAGTTTCTTCTAGTAAATGTGCAATAAAATATTTCTTTATTGTTTTTTTCCTTTTTTTTTTTTTTAACTTCAAGTTAGTTAACATATACTGTAATATTGGTTTCAGGAGTAGAATTTAGTGATTCATCACTTACGTATATCACCCAGTGCTCAACCCAACACATGCCCTCCTTAATGCCCATCACCCATTTAGCTCATCCCTCCCTCCATACCCCTCCATCAACCCTCAGTTCTCTATATTTAAGAATCTCTTATGGTTTGCCTCCTTCTCTGTTTTTATTTTATTTTATTTTTCCTTCCCTTCCCCTGTGTTCATAAAATATATTTATTGTTATTACGAGGAGGAGAAGAAGGATATATATGCCTGCACTGGACCCATATGTTATGTAATCCTTGTAATAGCTCTGTGTGATATGTGTAATTATTCATATTTGCAGACAATGACATTTGAGGTTCAGAGAATTTAAGTGACTTACACAATAGTACAGAGCCAATAGATGGAACCAGTGTTCTTATCCAGATTGCTCCAGTAACACCTGCATCTGTGTTACTGCCCCACTACGCTGCCTCCTTACCTACTTTAAGGCAGTGGATAACCTGTGTCTAAATATCAAGGTCTTAGCCTGAGTGGTTTCTTTAGCACCATATGAACAATCTGCTTTAAGAGGTAGGATGTCTGCTTCTAGCCTTCCTCTCCCCTCTTAGAGTGACAAGATTTGAATGATAGTTGTTTGTTCTTTATGAATGCATCAAAGTTCCTATCTTATGTTAGGTCAAACATTTTATGTGGAATATTAGGTCTATCACATGGAGAAAATTTAATCAGTTTTAGGGTCAGTATGCCCATTGATTCACTGCATGTAAGTCTAATTCATGTAACATAATTTCAAAGTCAGCTGTCAGTGAGAGTTGAAAACTAGTAAGAACCTCCCCCACTGGCTTGATTTTCTAAAACTATGTAGGAAGACACTGTGTGTACACACACATCCACACATCCGCCACCTTGAAACAGACATAGACCCAACGCTGTAGGAGAAATAGCCATTTGGAAGCCATCATTGAACATCACTTGCTGGATGCCATTGACCCTGGTTTCGGGAAACTTACGTTCTAGAATATGGCAAGGTGAAAAAGGGAGGCTGGAGACGTAAGCGACTCTATTATTGTGAAGTTCTGGAAATCCAAGTAAGGTATTTTATTTGTATTTTATTTGGTAGGCACTGTAGAGTAATTGAAGGCCTTTGAGAATGGATTGGAATGGAAGTTTCTAAGGGGTGATAAGGGAAATAAATTAGAAAGAAGAATTTGACACAACAAATGTTAGTTTTTTATATTATATTTCCAAATTGTATCCTCATATTTGATTTTTTAAAATTTCTAAATATTTTAGTCAAACAATTTGTGTTCATTTTTTTTTTTTTTGCATTGAAAAAGAGGCGTAGTTTTTTGTTATATTCAGATAATCAAGATCAAGATTCCCAGTGATTTATGGAGGTTGTTTCTCTTCGGTGTCAGATATTTGATTTACTTTGAAATTACGATAAACTCTCTTCATCTCTTGCCTGTCTCTGTAAAGTTTTAAGTCTTTACCTGAACATTCAAAGCCCTTCAGAACCTGGTCCCAGCTTTTATTCAAGATCCATTGCTAATAGCTTGCTGCCTCAACACTCACATTTCTGTCACTGCTGTACATGACCAAACTGCCATACCTTTGTCCATGATAGCTTCTCTTCTGAAGCATCTTGATGTCCCCTCACTGTGCTCATTAAAACCTGGCTCGTCCTCTGAGTCCCCAGTTAGATGTGACATTTTCTTCTTGGGCACAATTAATCAGCCCGTCCCATAATATTTTTCATTTCCTTCATTTCTGGCTTTCTCACATTGCACAGATATGTACACTTTATATGTCAGTCAGACTATAAGCTCCATTGGTTCTGCGTTATGCTGCTCCCTGGGAGCCTCACATGGTGACTTGTGTAGTCCTGTGGACTCAATAAATCTTTCACGAATGGATAGAAAACCAGCAAATGGATGAAGTAGATGATGTTGGATATAAGAATTTTGTGTTGGTTAATAACTGCTTTACATCATTTGGCATCCTGCTGGATGTGGTGTGTTGGGGTCCAGGATGCCCCTAAGACAAGAGCCTGCTTAAGCTTCTAAGAGCTGAGGCACTTTGAGTCCTGTGCTAAGCGTGAGAGTCTCCATTCATTTCAGTGTTGACATCCTGACCCAGGAACAAAGGAGATCCCCTAAGGAGGGGAGAATGACACTCCAAAATTATAAAGCCATGGTTAAATTAAGTAACCACCTTAAAACATTTTTGAATAACTGTGTTACGTTTGGAGTAAGGATGTGTCTTCCATATATGAAAAAAAAACAAATCTGATGTTTTAATATGTAAGAGATCTTTGATTTTAATTTTTAAAAATTTGACTGTATTTTCTTAGACTGAATTTGTTTATGATTGAATTATGTATGTCCTGGATATTTCTATGCTATTTATTTTATAACCACATGCATACTGACAATAATGAGTTGGCTGGACTAAGAACTTTTTTTTTGAGTATGAAAATGCATGTTATCTCCATGAAGGCTTAATGCTGCCATAATTTCTTATTCTAGTTAACAAAAATATCCTGAGTCTATACTACATTATAAAGCATCAATAATCGCTTCTTGGCCTTTTGGCTAAGATCATGGGTAAAGCATCAATAAACTGCCTTTTTTTCTTTTATGGGTAGGAAAACAGTTTCATATGACAGAAGAATTTAGCTGGGCATTTTAATTTTAAACTAGGATAGTTTTCCCATTTTACTTTATACTAAATATGAAAGTCAAGTGCCTAATTTAATTTTATCTAGTATGTTTTATCAAGTTTTCTTTTTAATATCCAGGACAGAGCTTTCTTTTCAACGCAGAGTACTAACATACGTCAGTTCTAAAAAGAGTAGAAATATGCCTAATAATCTTTTTCTTAGAAGCATTTTTAATAGCCCAATTTAATGACCTTTGTGTCATTTTAGAATACTCTGGCATTATTGATACCTAATTTCCACATTGTTATATAGGCAAAGAGAGTGATTGCCAGGCAGCAATGAGTAATTAATGAATTGATAAGAGCAGTGAGCAAATTCTGTATGCAAGATGACGTGCCTATTGCTGTTATGAACAGAGCCAGCAGGGACCTTGAGCAGAGATACAAAAGCACCAGTCAGCAGCAAAGCCAATGAAATTCAGAAAATGAGAGCATTCAGAAATCTTATAGCTACAACATCCTAGGACATTTTCTTGAGCCTTACAAAAGTTTCAGTGCACTATATTGCCTTGGAATATTCTTAAGGAAACAAAACCTGAAAACATAATGTGAAAAAAAATAAGAAGAACATTTGAGGCCATAGGTGATTAATTGCTAAATCGTTTTGTAGGCACTGGATGCTATAAGTCAAAAATTCTTGAGGAAATGGGCACTGGCGTAGACTCTGGCACACAGGTAGGCGCTTCATAAAGGGAACAGGGGTTTGCCAAGCAAAGAAGAAAGGCATGAGCAAGACACAGAAACTTTGTGCAAGGGGCTCTGGAGAGGGTGCGAAGAGTTCATCTGAGAAAGAGAGCTGAGGGGAGGAAATAGTTGGAAACAAAACAAGGCAGATGGTTGAGATAAAGATTCTGTTGCTGAGGTTCTTAACTTCTGTGCTGAGGAGTATCAGATTGATCCAGAGAGCAGTGAGAGTGACTTAAGAATTTGAGCAGGACAGAGACCAGAGACAAAAATCAGTGGGGGAAAAACATTTTAAAAGAAATGAGGAAGATAGAGAGTGATGACCAGGAGATGCTCTTTCTAGGTGGCCATGGGTGTTGATCACATGTGCACGTGCCTATTTGCAAAACGCTTGAGAGATAACCCGAGACGCCTAAAAATGTTTAACTGGAGGGAGAAGGGGAGACAGAGAAGCAACAATTTACTGAGTAGTGTTTTACCTTTAACTTTAGAATCATGTAGAAGACAAGTGGTGGAACAGGGATACTGGTTTTAATTAGGAAGGAATGTCCTAGCAAGAAAGGGTTATATAGTTAAGGAAGAAACACTTCATTATTTTAAGGAAAAAAATAAACCTAGGAGCCACAGTGCTTCTATTTCTTTCATTGTTCCTTGTTCTAGTTAGCCTTGTGTAATGGAAACATGAAAGCATACACGGAAGTATTTTAGGAATAGCAAGAATCTGCAGAATTAATCAAGGGGAACCCAAGTTGGCCCCAGATCATCAAAGAGGCAGGTGCAGTCCTCCAGTATCAGGGGCTGCAGCCTGAGACAATGGCTTCTATTTATTGACCACCTACGATCACTAATATTCTGACCTGAGCTAACCTTATCAGTGTTTTCCGGCTGAATCCTTCATTTTTAAAGAGCAAAACTCATTCAACAGGAGATATATTTATTTCGAGGTACAATCCCCAGCTTTTACAAAGCTTTCATCACATTGTGTAATTAACCATTAGTTCTCTTAAATCAAGCTTAGAGTAAATGTCAAGCCATGAGAAAACACTGATAAGAGTACCATTATTTTGCTTCAAGTTAGATCCATATTTTAATCAGAGACGATGAATTGCTTCCTCTTCCACAGTGTGGCTTTAAATGAGACTTCATGTAAACCTTGTTCAGGAATGTGGTGAGGGTGATAGGAGATTATTAGAAAAATAGACTTGTTTTCATTATTTCTGGCATATCACTCCTGCAGTTAAACATATATCAAGCGTTAGAAGGATTTGTCCTTGTTGTGTAATAAATCTGCCTCATCTGCCTCCGTCCCTAATAATTCCCTATTTCAAGGGATGGTGTGCCTAGACAACTCTTAGTCCTACTGGGTGTCCCTTTTCTATTCTAGATATTCTTGCATGTGACATGTTTTCAACCCAGTGCTTTCCCAAAACCATACAATTTTTGTTATGCAAAGGAATGAGTCTCTGGTTTGGTTTGTAATGTATTTTTAGGGAGACATTAACTATGGGACATCAAACTCATCTGTATTTTATCACAATATGAATTTGACTCTAAGGGTTGGAAGTAGATTGCCTGCTTCTCTGATGTTATTAGAAGAAACTAATCGCAGAATTTATGAAAAAATGTATGATTTATTTTCCAATCCTCTCTTTCTGTCCTTCCACCCTCTCACAAATGACATGGTTTCGTCCAATACATATCTTAGGGCTGAGTAGAGATTTCCAAATCATGTAAAGCAGTGGTTATTTATATTAATTGAATTTGAAGACCCCTCTTGGACACACAGAAAATTGCTTTTTAGATCCACTTAGGGTGATAATTCATTATCTTTGAGAAACTGCATTATGGAAAAGCAACTGGGTATTTAGTAATCATTTTAAATGAATTTGTGTTTTATTAGTCACAGTGAAGTCTCCATATATGAGAATCACAGTAGTGCCTACATATGGTGAGGCATTTTATACTGATTTTTCAGTGTTCATTGTAAATACAGATTTGTGGACCTCTCACAATATCATTGCAGATTGCGAAAGTCTGGAACTGGTATAGATTCCTGATGAGCACCTACTCATTTTTATACATATTACCTTACTTCCAGTGTGATATTGTATTTGACCCATGAGTTGTTTATAGTGTATGGGGTTTCCATGGTTTGCAAATTTTCCACATGGGCTTGAAAAAGATGTGTTTTCTCCAGTTGTTGAATAAATCTGTCCACTAGATTAAACTTGTGACTTGTACCATTCACATTTTTTCTTAATCTACTGAATTTTGTCTGCTATATCTGCCCATTACTGAAAGAGGTGTGTAAATATTCCACTGTGATAGTAGAGTTCTCAGTTTCTCCATGTGGTTCTTTAAGTTTTTGTGTATATATTTTGATGTTATGTTACAAAGTGAAAAATATCTAAAATATTATGTTTTCCTGGTGAATTGAACCTTTTTTTCAATATGTATTGGCTTCCTAAAATTGTTTTCTTCTTGATCTATTCCTTAATACTTTATTTTTGTGTATTTTATTTCATTGTGCATCACATTTTGTGAGTGGGGTTTAGAGGGTTTAAATATGTGCCTGGTGTATATTTTTCCTGTCAATCTTTCGTTTTCCTTAGATTGTAAATATATCTCCTCTAAACAGCCTAAATATTAAAAAAAAAAGTATATTTTTTCACAATCTGAAAATCTTTGCCTTTAAATTGAGATTTAAATCCATTTGTATTTATTATAGTAACCAATCTGTTTGTACTTCTCTTACCTTCTTTGTGCTTCTTATTTATCTTTCTTTTCTGTTACTTTTTTTCTCTTTCCGGGTCTCTTTTTTATTTATTGGTTTCTCTCCTCCCTCACACCCCATTCTTTTAAATTTATTGGTTAGAAATTATATACTTCCATTTCTGTTGTTTTAGCAGTTATCCTAGCATTTTAAGGTGCATATGTAACATAAAGTCTAAAATTCATCTGTATTTTACTCATACAAAACAATGAAAGAATATTAGGATGGTTACTGCACTTAGATCTCCCCCTCTCAACTTTTAAAAATTCTAGTCAGTTGCCACTCTGTTTGAAACAAATTATTATTTCTGTGTAATATTACAGAGTTTTTTTTTATATATACCTGCATATCTAATTATTTTTTCTCATTATTCCTTCATATATTTCAAACCTTCTATTTGGAATCATCTTCCTTTTGCTTGAAGCACCTCTTCTAGAATTTCCTTTAGCAAGAATATTTTGGTAGAAGATTCTTTCTTTTTTTTTTTTTAATGTTTATTTATCCTCGAGAGAGAGAGACAGAGACAGAGTGTGAGTGGGGGAGGGTCAGAGAGAGAGGGAGACACAGAATCTGAAGCAGGCTCCAGGCTCTGAGCTGTCAGCACAGAGCCTGATGTGGGGCTCGAATTCACAGACTGTGAGGTCATGGCCTGAGCGGAAGTTAGAAGCTTAACTGACTGAGCCACCCAGGCGCCTCAGAAAATTCTTTCTTTTTATGAGTTCCTGAAAATCACATTAATTTTCTCTCTGGAAAGATGGTTTCTTGGGATACAGAGTTTTAGGTTGACAGCTGTTTTATCATAGTATACAGAAGATGCAATATTCCATTGTATTTTAGCATCCACTGGTGCTATTAAGAAGCCATTGATTGGTTCAAATATTCCTTGGAAAGTAATCAGTCTCTCTTTTTAGCCATTTTTAACCTCCTTATTTTTTCTTTGTGGATCTGCAGTTTCATAGTGATGTGGCAAGCTGTGTATTTCTTTTTATTTTTCCCACTTATTGGACATCATAGATCTGAGACTGTCTTGGAACTTTGTTAGAACGATTCTAAAATAGTATCTGTTAAATATTGCCTTTTCCCCAGTACTTTCTAGTCTCTTACTAGATGCACTTTACCTTCTGATACTCACCTTCATATTTTTTAACTGTTTTTTCATACATTCTCCACGGCTTTGTCTCTCTGAAGTACACTGAAGATAAATTATTCAGATACGTCTTCGAGCTCACTAATTCTCTTTTCAGCTACATGCAGTATACTGTTCAATACATCCACTAGGCATTTTATTTCAGTTGTGATAGTTTTCATTTATAGAGGTTTCACTGAAAGTTTTTAAGACTGTTCT
Source organism: Panthera uncia (assembly GCF_023721935.1). NCBI lineage: Eukaryota > Metazoa > Chordata > Mammalia > Carnivora > Felidae > Panthera > Panthera uncia. The sequence goes on along the minus strand of NW_026057577.1, from coordinate 22,375,282 downwards.
ATCATGGTTTATGGACCCTTTTTATCTGTTCACAGTTTCAGACTTTAATTGCCTTAAGCATATGAAATATAATTTATTTATAATTAATATTTAATGAATTATCGTTAAAAGCAGTTACAAATTGTCCACCTGTCCTGACCATTCTCATAGCTGATATCTGATGTTTATTCAGCTGCTTTTGTTTATGTAGCCTTGTTTCTTTTTTGTGTTATTTACTCATTTATTTAGCTATTTATTTTTTTGTTAGCCACTCCTGTCTCTTGGGACTTTGCCTATGAGAATTCTTTGAGACCTGCTTAATATTAAGTCCTAATTTGCTGTATTTTACCTTTGTCAGTTGCACGGTATCCCTGCCTGAGGACCTCTATGTAGTATATTCTTACTTTGAAGTTTTTCAGACCGCAGCCTAGTATGAATTGAGACACCAAAGTGTCTCTGTAAGGAAGAGCTTGGAGTTAAGATTCTTAGGAGAGGTTTTTTGTTTTTAGTTTAATTTTGTTTTGTTTTGTTTTTTAACCTCCACTCAACACTGAGGTAGAGACAGATAAGTCTCTTAGCTTCCCTCCTGTACATTATCACCTTGTCCTAAGGATATGGGTCTTTGGGGCCCTTCGTTTATGAGGGAGTTTTCTATTACTTTTTGTGTTGGAAGGGAGAATCTGGGCTTTTTATCTTTTATTTCCTGGACCCTGTGAAACTATCAGGGCTGAAATTGAAAGTCTCCAGAGTTTTGCAGAAGCTGTAAAGCTGAAACTTAGCTGTGCACTTACCTCTCAAGATCCTGTTTTCACTTCATTGTGAGACTCTGTTTTTCCCTTTCTTTCATGCCAGCTGGGTAATGTAATGTATTTTTAAAATACTTTTTCATATTTTAGGCAGGATCTTTAAATTGGGAGGGACATTCAGGGTAGCTAATCCACCATTCTGCTGGGAACACAACAAATACTGTTTTATTTAAATCTGCCACAAACCCTGTTCCGAGAAGGAGAAGACTTAAATATAGTTGCAAAATCAAGCAGTAAGATTTTGATGGAAGAACTAAGTCTTCTGATTCAAGGCCATGGTTTTGCTTTTTTGTTGTTTTGTTTTGTTTTCTGAGTTTTGTCTTTCATTTTTTCTCAAACTTCATGGTGCAAGCTCCTCCTTGCAGAATCCTTGAAGACAGACATACATTCAGCCTACTTTGTAGTACCGAGTGTGTTTCGTAACTGAGATTATTGCTATGAGTTTAGGACTTTCTAATCTGCCTTATCCTATTCTTGAGGAATGTAGCAATCAAGTAAATCTAGGAATATGATATCTGGGGTTCCTGGAATAAATATTCCAAAAATTAATTTCCTGGATCATTTTTGGGAATAGACACCTACCTGTGAACTTATTCCCAGTGGCAGTCTGTCCAAGCCCAGCTTGGAGAGTTCATGAAATGTCTGCCATGCAGTTTGCATGCATGCTTCAAGTTGAGTACTTTGCTTTTGGGCTTAGTGACTTCCTTTTGGGGAATGAAAGGAGGTGTTCCGATTCTTAAAGGCAGTACCTTAAAGCCATTTTAACAGTAGCTTATTTATTTTTTGACAGTAGCTTAGAAGCATCCTGAGGTATACTACAGACCATTTGAGAAAATAGTATATTTGTTTCAAAGTCTCTATCTCGTACAAAACAATTTAAGCTTTACCTATTAATTGAACTTTTTGGCAACTGCTACATTCATCTGCATCAGTGGAATGCAGCTCCTGATTGCCGTGGTACGCATTTATTCTTGCCATCATAGACAAAACTTCTTTGAAGCTTCTTGATAAAAGTTGAATCATATATAATAAACCAGACCCACAATTTTATCTCCGTTGGGTACCATAAAAACAGTTTTAAGTTTAAGCTCACTGGGTTTATAGATGATATTAATATTTTATCCCTGTGCAGTTTTGCATTTTATGTTCTCTTCTGATGACGTCTTCCAGACTTCATCTTCTATTTTGATCCATTTGCTACTCTGCTGCCAGAGGGACCATTTATTGTAATCAAACTTGATCATGTCAGTGCTGTACTCCCAACACTGCAGGATAATGCAAAACTCCTCACCATCACAGTCCTGCCAGGCCCCATGGTTACAGCCTGGTCCTCACCTGACTTGACTTGTTACCACCATTTGACATCATTTATTGCCCTAATTCTCAAAAATGTCTTGTCCCGCCTCATGGCTTACAACACGTGTGTACACACCTCGTTCATAGGTATGTACCTTGAGCCTGACTGTCCCTCAGGGTTCCAGGCTCCTGTATTCAACATCCCAGATGTAACATGTTTTAGAGAAGCCTTGTACTATGCCCCCGAATCCTGTTTTTCCCGTTGTCTTCCTGTCTCAGCTGTCTTAAGTCAAAAACTTAGGAAATTTCCAAGACTCTCTTAATCTCATACCCTACTCCCAAGCAATTCCCCCTGGCTGTACCTTCAAAATATATCTGCCATCTGACTGCTTTTATCATTGTCACTGCTACCACCATCATCTGGGTTCCCATTATCCGTCACCAATTCCCATCACTGGTATTCCTGCACTCACCACTGTCAACAGCCAAAGAGTTCTTTTTAAAAATGTAAACCATTATCTTTCCTCTAACTGAAAGCATCCAGTGACTCTTACAGCACTCCATATAAAATTGAAAAGTCCTTCTCTAATGGTTCACGTGGTATTGTGTTTGGTATTTCTCTGAGCTTAGAGTCTTCCACTCTCCTTTTGTGTTCCCTTCTCTGGCTGCATTGGCCCCTTGTTTTTACACACATTGAGCACATCCCCTTCTTCTTCTTCCAACTTCTCTTCCCTCATATAATCACATGGCACCTGGTCTCATATCATGCAGGTCTCTGCTCAGATGTCACTGGCTCAGAGGAGCTGTTTGTGATCAACCTTTCTAGAACAGGAGCTGTATCAGTCAGGTATTGCTGTGTAACAAACAGCCGTAAACGCTCAGTGGCGAACAGCACTGTGCGTCTGCAAGTCAGCTGGAGATTGGATAATCTAGGCTGGAATTGGGCTCTTTCTTTCAAGCTCTGGCTCTATAATACGGGCTCACATCTGCTTTGTGTCTTTCATTACTGTATGCCTGGGATATGGCATGGAATAGGTCAGTGAGTATTTGCTTAGTAAATGAGTAAGGAAATGCACAAATGTCATAGAAAGCAAAAGAACAAATAGGTGTAATAGGGGTTAAGTAAGATTTCCTTCACTTAGCCTCTTCTAATATGTAAAGTAATGGATGTAAGAACCTGAAATAATTCTTCCACGCCTTCTCTTTTGTTTCCACATGTTCAGATCAGAGAACAGGCACGTGTTTCTCCGGCCTGGTGAATGGTCGCTGTGCACAAGAGCTCCCGGGAAGAATGACAAAAATGCAATGCTGCTGTGAGCCTGGCCGCTGCTGGGGTGTCGGAACCATTCCTGAGGCCTGTCCCGTCAGAGGCTCCGGTGAGCAGCTGCCTGCTTTGCTTGTCTCCTCAGGACGAACAGTGTTAGGAAAATCAGCAACAGTAATGTACTTTGCTCTTCTGAAAGTCCAGTCATATGTGTATTCCTCTCTCTGTCTTCAGTATGACTAGGGTGTTTTGGGGAGGGATAGGGCAGCATTGTTTATTTGGGGTCAGTTTTTATTATATCCACTTTATTAATATCAGAAAAATTCCTGAAAGCCGATTATGACTGGTCTTTGTGTGAGTAGTTTTAAAAATTATTCTGAACATCAATATTTCAGTTCATTTTAGAAATCTGCTTATCTTTCATTTCAGAGCTATGACTGTCTTTGAGTAACCTCCATTTATATTTTATTTCATAAGTGCCCCTATTTTCTAGTAACCCAATCCTTGGAGATATTTTCTCATTTCTAATGACCTGAATATTAAGAATACAAGGGTAGAAGGACACCTGTCATTCATTTTGCTGTATTAACTAACCATATAATTGAGGTTGTATGTGGAAATTACTTTAGGTTAAATGGGAAGTAACTCCTCTTGTTAATGTGATATGAATGGTAAATTATAATTAATGTTCATCAGTTACATACAGGCATTCAATATGTCTTACTATGTAGCCTTTATGTTAAACTATAGTATTATGAAAACAACTAAACTTTGTGAACTATTCTTCTAAAGATAGGTGTCTATATGTACTGTTATGGAGAAAAATACTAAGGCATATTCCTTCAAAATCTCTAAGCTATCCAACATCAAAATTGAGTAGTAAAAAGTGTTAAAAAAAAAAAAAGCACCAATAATGCATAGTATATAATTTTGGAAACTAATGGTCTCACTGGTAGTATTAACCCTGAGACAATTGCTTCAGTGAAATAATCTTCATTTCTACTGACATAGTGCCCTAATTCTGAGAACAGATAAGGAAATAAGGAGATTACTTAAAGGCTTGCTTCTTTTCTCTCAGTGTTAATACTTGGGAAAATAAGGCGAAGATTGAAAAGCTGACTAAACACTGTCTTCTGTTAAAATCTGTTAAAATATTAGAAAAAAAAGTATTTTCTGAAGCCACCTTAATCACGTAAAGAAAAGAAAGGAGATAGGAACAATGTGTAGGTGCAATGCTCGTGAAGTTTTCATTAAAACCAAATATAAATAATGAATTACTTAAAGCTTTCGTTTTCATCCATTTAACAAAATTTCTTGCATTCATAGTTATATCTGGAATTTCACAAGTTGCACTTGGGGAGATAAAATCAAAATGCACATATAGACAATTCTTTGGTATACAACCCAGTTAAAATATGGCAAATAGGTTTTAATTTTTTTTCTGAAACTTCTCTACCATTTCCTGCTACTGCTAGCATTGAAAACATTTATCAAGACAATATCTTACTTGTTCAGACCAAATAATAGAGATAATCTAAAATAATCTTACAGTAGAGAGATGGTTTTTATCGTGCAGAAGGTCATCCATCCATGTTTAACTCATGTGTTTTTTTTTTTTTTCTAGAGGAATATCGTAGACTTTGCATGGATGGACTTCCAATAGGAGGGATTCCAGGGAGTGCTGGTTCCAGACCTGGAGGCACTGGGGGGAATGGCTTTGCCCCAAGTGGCAATGGCAATGGCTATGGCCCAGGAGGGACAGGCTTCATCCCCATCCCTGGAGGCAATGGCTTTTCTCCTGGAGTTGGGGGAGCTGGCGTAGGAGCCGGAGGACAGGGGCCCATCATCACTGGACTAAGTGAGTGTTCACTCTTTGTGTAGACACTTCAGTTTTCTGCCTTAAATGATACTTTAATACCTAACATCTTTTTCAGAAGGGGTGTGTGTGTGTGTGTGTGTGTGTGTGTGTGTGTGTGTAAAACTTATTTCAAGATCTAAAATAATGTAGTAGTAAAAAATTCTTAGGAAAATGCTGTTTTTCTCTTCCATAAGCTTTCTAAATTGGAGACAGGAAGAGTGACCCGAGTTCGCTTTGAAAATAAAGACAAGAGCATGGTAACACTCCAGTCCAGATGACGCCATTAAAGAGCATGTTTTTGGTTCCAGTATATTTCATTTGGCCGTTTGGAGCTGCCCTGTTCATACACCCCTTGAATTATTTTCCAGGACCATTTTTCAACTGAGATAAACTGAATAAGTCTTGCTCTTGCTCTGTGCCTATCCAAATATTTTAATGAAATATCTTTCTTTTCCTCACCCTTTTTTGTTGAATAACTTGGGCTTCCAGCCAGAACTGGCATTGGCGTACTTGACATTTAAGTCCATTCTTTTTATAAGAACTGCTCTTGCTAATAATATTTAATGATGTCCTACAGTGTTCTGTTTATTCTTTTTGGCATGTGGCCTATTTACTATATCTGAATATTCAGCACAGTTACAAAAAAAAGGGGGGGAAATGGAAAGCATTCAAATGTACAGTAGAACATTCCTGAAATTTTGAAAAGACATCATTATGGGCAGGGTTTCCAGATGTATAACTTAACAAATGCAAGTTACTACCATGTGTCTCAGGAATATCTTTTAGATTTTCAACATTCAAGTTTTAATGTAGAATAATGTGAGCCTTTGATATGTGCACCTGAGTGGACTATGAAATAGCCTTTTAAAAATCAGCTGTAATAAAAGCAGTGCATGTTGTAATGATGAAACACCACTTGTGCTTTCATTCTGTGTAGCTATTCTGAACCAGACAATAGATATCTGTAAGCACCATGCAAATCTGTGTTTAAATGGACGCTGCATACCTACTGTGTCTAGCTACCGATGTGAATGCAACATGGGGTACAAGCAGGATTCAAATGGGGACTGCATAGGTAAGCTCACGATTCTTTAACCCTTCTGTGTTTTTTCATAGCTTTAGGAACAAATTGGACTGGATATCATTAAAACAAGAGTCTTTTGAAGCAAAGCTAATTTCCAGTGTGTCTCTGCTGTGTGCATGGTCTTCCATAGGCTCTTTCAAGAATCTGCCACTTTTTCACATGCTAAATATTGAGATTTCTGTCTCTGCCTCTCTCTTTCTTCCCTTCATAGCTGAACAACACTGGATATATGGTAGTGTCGTCACCATGCAGAAGAAGGTGCAGATTGGGAGGTTACAGTTGATGAGTCACTTTTGGACATATTGAGTATTAGGTATCTGGGACATTGAGTTATAAAGGTCTAAAGCTAATCGGAGTATTCAGAGCTAGAGTTACAGATCGAGGCATCAGTGAAATTCAGGTGACTCTGAGAACCGTGACGGTGAGTATTGTCACCCAGGCTGAACGAACCCCAGCAGGAGTAGAAAGATAACAGTAGTACTGTGGCTGGAACCCTGTGCAATAGCAGCATGGTCCCATAAACAAAACTCAGTAATAGCATTGGTGAGATAGCCAGATAATCCAAAAGTATTACGTCACTGAAGCTCCACAGGGGTAACCTTTGAAGAGAAAAGTATCGGCAAGTGAGAAGTATGGCAGAAATATCATGAGGACCGAAAAATCTTTTGGATTTTATGATGAAGAGGGTTTTGATGATCTCTTGAGAATAGTTTTAGTTTAGGAGTAGTTTAGGGAACGGTTGTGTATATGTTTCATGATTAGTATAACCCTAAATACCCTATTTGGGTTCACATCTTCTGTTACAGCATACAGATGACAAGACCAGGAACAGATAGTATCATAATTTTTCCAGGGCAAACTGAAAAGTTTTAAGTGCACTATGATTATGAGGGAAGATGTGAGCCAAATGTGATGTTTTGGAAAAACCAATTATTGTAAACTAATACAGAGCTCTAAGATCAGAATGATTCAGTGAGGCTTACCTCAGGATCCTCATGTACAGTTGCACAAGTTTTGCACTGCACAAGTCTAGAGGGGCTATTCACATAATCTATATAAATGTCTTACCCTAGGGTTTTACAGGAGCCCTGGCTTAGCTGATACTCCCAGACACTGGTTTAAGTGATAGACCAGGTGATTATTTTTGGATCACTGTGAAATACTGATATATTTATTATTATATGACTTGTAAGTGACTTTCCTCTTAGAAAACATGATTATAAGCATGCAGTATATAAAATCTTGTACATACATACAAAATCAACTGAAACATGATTGACTTTTGTTAAATGTATATTTATTTTTGAGACAGAGAGAGACAGAATATGAGTGGAGAAGGGGCAATGAGAGAGGGAGACACAGAATCCAAAGCAGGTTCCAGGCTCTGAGCTGTCAGCACAGTGCCTGACACGGGGCTTGAACTCACGAACCATGAGATCGTGATCTGAACTGAAGTCAGGTGGCGAACCAAATGAACCACCCAGGAGTCACATGATTGACTTTTTTTGTTTTTTTGCTACTAATGTTTGTGATTCATATGTCACTGCATGATTCACTAACCAACAAAAATAGGCCAAAAGTTAAATATTTTGTTTCAGTTAGCCACAGACCACCATTTAGTTCATATTAGCACCCAGGTGTACTTCATTCTACCTAGGAAAACACCTGTACTCTGGGGGATTCTGTGAAACATTGGCATAAAGAATTATCTTTAAGAATCAAAAGTTTTTTTCTGTAGTCATGTGTGCAATCCAGCATCCCCTTAACCAGGGTTTGTGTAGAGAATTAAGTCCTACAGAAAGTGATTTCAGTAACTATTTTCATGAATCCCCCCAAGGGTGATGCACAGGTAGCGTAACTCCAGATGCAAAGGATAGGAGCTAATCACATACAATGGATGTCCTAAATAGGTCCTTCCTTTTCTGGAACCCACATGAGAAGGGCTGCTACCACCCTTTTTAAAAACTCTGTCTATGGTAGCATTGGGATTGCACGTCTGTACAGTTAAGGTGTTAATATACCTCTCACTTTTGTATTTTACCCAAACGTTGTTACAAACAGTTCCATTCTAGATCGGTCTCATCCTCTGGTCCTGCAAAGTTAAAACCTAAGCAAGATTACCTTTCTAACCATAGTAATTCATAGAGACAAAGATAAGTATCAGGGAATATTTTCAGAAAGTAAATTTTTAATATTTTTATTTCAGTATTTTTTGTAGGGTCAGCTTCTCATCAGTTTGAGTTTTTAAATAGGTCAGGATATCAGAAAAAGTTCAGAGGATATGAGTTAAATAGTGTTTTAAATTATAGGAGCCCAAGATAGGATTGGTAGCTACTTTAATTATGCTGTGTTTTGAGGAATAACAAACAGCCATTATTATTTGGGAATTTGTGGTAGATACTGATGAAGTGTCCTAACATGAAAGGTGGTAACTCTTTTAAAGGATCACAGAAAAGGAAAATAGAATTGGGTCCATTTTGCTGTTCTAAGAATTACTCCTGAGACCTGTAAAGTTTTATTTACTCACCACATTTTTCTCTCCTTTTCCTGAGAGTTCTTCTGTCAAATTCTGTCAAATTCTGGCACTTGTTTATGTGCATATAAGAAAAACTGCTGTTAGCAGTAGGTGTTAATTCCATTCAAATCATTTTATTTTGGAATAACAAGAAATACTTTCTGTTTCTGTTGGGCCACAGGTAATCTTAGAGCCCTTGCCAATTAAGTGATTACTAATTTGGAATATAAAATACTTTTCAAGGCTAAATATTTCTCACCCCGATAGTATCCGAGAATGTAACCATTTTGATAATCAGCAGCTGTCTCAGTGACTTCATTAATTTCAGGCGTTTAAAATCCTGTGAATTTTGCTGAAAAGTACTCAGTCCCCAATGAAAACATGGGAAGAAACCAAAGTGCACAGTGCCCCTATTCCCCTACACCAGGAGAAACAGAGGTGATCATTTGGAAGGACTAGGCCGTGAGACCTCAGAATCAAGAGCCATGAAATGTACGTTTCACAACATGGCAGTGGTCATTTCCGATTAGACTAAAACTTAAAATCTTACAGCAATCCCAGAAAACAAGTGGGGTTTTAAAGGCATGGATTTTATTTATTTATTTTTTAATTTTTTTTTTGACATTTATTTATTTTTGAGACAGAGAGAGACAGAGCATGAACAGGGGAGGGTCAGAGACCGAGGGAGACACAGAATCTGAAACAGGCTCCAGGCTCTGAGCTGTCAGCGCAGAGCCCGACGCGGGGCTCGAACTCACGGGCCGCGAGATCATGACCTGAGCCGAAGTCGGACGCTTAACCGACTGAGCCACCCAGGTGCCCCTAAAGGCATGGATTTTAAACACACTAATAGTTTTTGGTAGATGTTTTCACTTCTAAAGAAGAAATAAGTAAGTGAACTATTGTATCTTTCTGTGTACTGATCCCTTGGTGTGGTCTCTCAGAGGCTCAGGGCTGTAATGGCAAAATAACTTCCCAGAGCTGTCATAGCCATTGGTGGGGGCAGGGGCTTGGGAGCAGGTTTTCAGGAAAGCAAAAGGTCTTGAGAAGTGGCCTGGCTTCCCGGGGCTTGGGTGCATGGTCTTATTTTCCTCACTAGAACAGAGCTTTACAGTGACTCTTCTGAAAAGCAGCATCTACAACACATTTTTAAATGTTGCATTTGTCGGGGCGCCTGGGTGGCGCAGTCGGCTAAGCGTCCGACTTCAGCCAGGTCACGATCTCGCGGTCCGTGAGTTCGAGCCCCGCGTCAGGCTCTGGGCTGATGGCTCGGAGCCTGGAGCCTGTTTCCGATTCTGTGTCTCCCTCTCTCTCTGCCCCTCCCCCGTTCATGCTCTGTCTCTCTCTGTCCCAAAAATAAAT